>NW_017307365.1:591557-601861 GCF_000935625.1 Nanorana parkeri
GGTGTGTGTGTGTGTTTAGGTTAGTAAATCACCCCCAAACTCTCCAGGGATACTCTGGGAAGCCCCTAAGGCAACGATAAGGGGGAAATTTATCGCACACGGTGCACGTAAAAAAAAAGAACACACCCGTAAAATCATGGAACTGACGCCTAAGATAATCACTTTAGAAAGGGTACACAAATTATCCCTGGCAGAAGATCTTCTTAGGGAGCTAGGTGAAGCACGATAATCACTTTAGAAAGGGTACACAAATTATCCCTGGCAGAAGATCTTCTTAGGGAGCTAGGTGAAGCACGTGAAGAACTACATAGGGCGTTGCAAGCCAACTACACTAGATCTGTGAATTATCTGTCCCAACAGACTTATGAGTTTGGGAATAAACCAGGCAGGCGACTGGCACGCATGCTTCGAGTTCGCCAAAATGCAGGTTTTATCCCCAAGCTCAAGACTGTGACTGACTCTCTTACGTATTCCACGAAGGAGATGGCCCACATTTTTAGGGAATTTTACTCTAAATTATATAGTGTAAGATCTAACCCCTCCAAACAATTAAAAAAACAACACGACGCCCTAATACAAAGGTACCTGGCTACCCTTCCCCTACCCAAGATCGATCAGACCACAATGTTGTCCTTAGAGGCTCCAATAACTGAACAAGAACTTTTGGAGGCTATAATGACAACTCCAATGGGATAAAGCCCCGGCCCAGACGGCTTTTCGTTAAAGTATTACAAAACTTTTCAAACCACCCTTTTATCGCACCTATGTACATATTTAAACACTTTCCCCACTGGTAGACCTCCTGACCCTGCCACATTACATGCTCACATCTCTGTCCTCCCTAAACCCGGTAAGGACCCAACTGTTTGCAGTAGTTACAGGCCTATTTCATTATTAAATGCGGATATTAAATTATTCGCAAAAATATTCGCATGAACTTACATAAGTCAGAAATAATGAACCTTACAGCGCCCCCACAGGAATGCCAACATCTTCGCAGTGTGGTGCCATTTATCTGGAGATCAAATAAGTTGAAATATCTTGGCATACAGTTGACCCCTAAATTTTTAGATTTGATAAAGTATAATTATAACCCCCTCTTAAATTTGTACTACAAGGCCGTAGCACTTAACAGAGTGCTAGATTGGACCTACCAAAAAGGGGAATAAGCGGTGGGTGGACTTGGAGTTCTCATTAGCAGGACAGTCATTATTGACAATACCATGGATTCCACCAGAATACAGAGAACTATCGAATTCTACCTCCCCATTGACCAGGACTACTCTAATTATATGGACAAAATTATACCCACAACTGGTAGGTCCCTACAATTCTACACTACTGCCCTTGTTAGGACATTCATTCTACCCCCCAGGACTAGGGGATAAAGGCCTACGACATTGGTCGACTGATAAATTCCCCAAACTACACGAGGTTCTACAAGACTCCGGCCAGGTAGATACATTACACCAGATACAAAAGAAGTATGGGATTAGACCCTGGGATAAATGGCGGTACCAGCAGTTACATCATTTTGTTGCCTCTCTCCCCATGCCACTTAGAACAGTAGAAAATTTACATCCTCTGGAGACCTTACTATCACAAATAAATCCTCCATCACATGGTCTCTCGCGGATGTATAAAATACTGCTATCTTCAAGGACGTCTCAGGACCCGTCATACATCCAACAATGGGAGGCAGATCTAGGCAATATATTGACAAGCACCCAGAAAAAGAGGCTCCTCAGCCTTAATTCTGCGTCCTCAATAAGCACCCATGTGGTTGAGGCTACATTTAAATTACTGGCAAGGTGGTATTACACCCCGGACAGACTCCATGAAATATACCCATCCCGCTCCCCGGAATGTTGGAGGGGATGTAGATTGGCGGGCACCCATAGGCACATATGGTGGTTCTGCCCCAAGATTAAACCATACTGGAAGCAAGTTATTCAACTTATTTGCTCTATAACGGGGCAAGTAACCCCTAATGACCCATGGGTGTGCCTACTACACCTTTCAGACATACCCCATGCCAGATATAGGAAAATGCTATTACCACATTTATTGAACGCTGCAAAATTCTTGATCCCTAAATACTGGAACACTGCTACAATACCTACAATTACAGAATGGATAACCAAAGTAGAATACCTATGCCTGATGGAAAAACTCACAATGGCAAGACAAGAACGGACACACTTGTTCGAAGCCACTTGGGCCCCTTGGAGAGCCGTTAGTAAACATATGTATATGTACACGGTTTTATGTGAAATATATGAGATGCCTCAACAATTGTTAATTGTTTGTTAAATGTCTGATAAATAATTAAAAAATAAAGATTAAATATTTTAAAAAAACCCATCAATTGCTGGGCTTAAGATCAATACATACCAACATAAATGGTCAATATTTGCAGATGTCCTCTTAATGTTTATTACCTCTATTCCTAAAGCTATTTATGCATTTGATAGATACGGGGCTCTTACTAACTTTCATGTTAATATGACTAAAACAGAGCAAATGACAACCAAATACACTTGCATATATGGGAATTAGACTTACAGATCAAACATCACTAGTCTCCCTCAATTTTTGGGACTCAAGTAATAAGATTTAATCAGAAATGTGGGAGCTGGTTACTACTTAAATCGGCGCGCGCAGTGTGCAGCTTCTAAGAAGATTAGCGTAGTGGGAGTGATGCAAAATGCGCAGCCGGCTTCATCGCTATGCTAATAGCGTATCTTCCCAGAAGCTGCACACAGCGCGCGCCGGTTTAAGTAGTAACCAGCACACGCTGTATACAACTTCTAACAGCATGGGAGACGGGAGGCTGCGCTTGTTGGTGGATCCAGGAATCAGGTGAGTATTAGAAGAAAAAAATAAGTTTTATTTTATGTTCTATTCTTAGTTCTATAATGGCATTGTAGTACTTTCAGGTAGAATACAGAGTCATAGCATATCAGCTAGGGAATTACAAGTCCCAGCATGCCCTCATTGCCCCTGTACAACAACCAGATATTGCCGTTCCCTGGGCGATATGTGTGTGTGTGGGGGGGGGGGGGGGGTGTACAGGGACAATGATGGCATACTTGGACTTGTAGTTCCTTAGCTGATATATATGTGTGGGGGTGGGTGGTACCGTTCCAGTGGATGTTTATATAATATGGGGGGTGGCGAAAAAAAATTTCTGCCCCGGGCACCCATAACTCTGGTTACTCCACTGGTGAACTTATCTACATATATGGTGGAGCTGCAATAAAATCCATTCATTTTGGATAGACATTTTTAGGATATATAATCTAATGCAACCAAATTCAGTTGAATTTGTCCGACAAGTTGCTTTATTGTCACTTATACCAGGACCCATGAAAAATATTAAAAGAGATATTCTTAGGTTTTGCTTATCGGCAGCTAGAGTATGTATAACTCGTATGAGGAAAGCAACAGAGGTTCCTACAATAAGAAATTGGTAAATTGGCGATGGTAAGGGGCGATATGATGGAAATGGAAAGTATTGTGACGGAAGATTCTAGGTATTATAGAATATGGTCAAATTGGATAAAATATAGAGTTTCTGAGGAATTTCATGCTATGATGGGAGTAGAAATTATAAAAGGTATGATACACATTAGATCATTCCCCAAAATTAGAATGTTTATAGTTTCTATCTATGGCCCCAACTGAATAGTCATAAGATTCAAGAGATTCCAGACAGGTACTTTAATAGATCAATAAATGTGTATCTGTGGGTAAAATTATTTTATTTCATATATATATATACACGCACACACACCTGCAGCCGTATACACGAATTACAAAATCTCTTTCTTCTCTTAATCATCATTGCATTACATGCGTTACATTCACCTCTTTACCTTGTCCTATACCAATATATTTTTGTCTATTATCCAGACTTTTATATAACTTAACTCACAACCAACACTTAAAGGAGAACTATGGGGTCAGTGTTTTTCCCCATAGTTCTCCTTAGGGTAACGGGAGGACACAAACTAGCGTCCTCCCGTTACCCTAAGCTCAGTGTACCGCGAGCTACAGCTCGCGGTATACTGAGATGCTGCAGCCGGAGCGGATCCCGACTTAGATGACGGGATCCGCCCAGCTGTGTGAGTGACAGCTGGCTCTGCCTATCTAGAGGCAGAGCCAGCTGTACCCGCTCCCTCCCCCGTCCGTTCCGCCAGTCAGCGCTGGCAGATCGGAGCGGGGAGAGGGGAATCCAGAGTACTTACTACTACTACTACTACTACATACTTAGTGATTCGATCTGCCATCTCCTTTCCCCTAACCCCACCATTACCTTAAATTGTTAACCCTTCACAATTTTTGCTCCCCCCTTCCCTTTTTTATGTGACCTTGTTTATAAATTTAGTGTTCATATTCCCTACCTCTCCTCCCTTCCAATTTCTTCCTCTCCTTTCTTTGATCAGGTCCAAATCTGTGAGATTTTATCCTATTCCTTTTCCCCATATCATTGTGTTCAAAGCATACCTATAAAAGACCTTACTGTAATCCATGGTTGTTTCCCTTCTCTTTGCTGCTCTTCCTTTTAAGGCCCCATTCACACTGAGCGATTCGCAAATCTATATTTTATCCAATTTGACCATATTCTATAATAGCTAGAATCTTCCGTCACCATACGATTTGCATTTTGCGCAATATCGCGCAAATGGTTGCATTGAGCAAACTAGAATCGCTGCAAAATCCGCTCCAAAAAGGGTCCTGCCGTTAATGAGAAGACATGAGGATTTAAAAGGAAGAGCAGCAAAGAGAAGGGAAACAACCATGGATTACAGTAAGGCACACATTACAGTATTTGTTTATGTTAAAAAATTTGAGGGTTTAATGTCACTTTAACAGCAAAAGTCCACAAATATCTGCCTTGGAGCAAAACCGGGTTTAAAGTGACATTAAACCCTCAGATTTTTAAACATAAACCAATACTGTAATGTGTGCCTTACTGTAATCCATGGTTGTTTCCCTTCCCTTTGCTGCTCTTCCTTTTAAATCTGTATCTGTTCTCATGCTGGGCAGAACTTCTGTTTTGCAGCAGACTGCCTTATCTCTGAAATGGATACATGGTGTCTGTGTGAAGGTTCACAACCTGAGCCAGCACTACAGGAAGAGGCACTCAGCTGCAATGGGAAGTTCTCCCCAAGCATGAGAAGATATGAGGATTTTAAAGGAAGAGCAGCAAAGAGAAGGAAAACTACCATGGATTACAGTAAGGCGCACATTACAGTATTGTTTTATGTTAAAAAATCTGAGGGTTTAATGTCACTTTAATGTTGATCCACACAAATTGGTTCAAACATCTCCTTGGTATTGGTTTACTAAAAGAGTAGAGGATGTTCACTTTGCAACGTGAATTGTAACGTAGCTTAGTGAATGAGACAAAGCTAAGAGAAAATTCACTTTGCAAAGAATACCCAATCATGTGCAAGGAAAATTTAAAAAACAGGATTTTGCGCACACATCATGGAATGATTCAATTACTATGCTCTGTGAATGTACACTTTGTCACACTAATGTCAAAGCATGCATACATGTGTTAAAAAATCAATCCCACTCTTAGGATACACTGACTAATGTTTTTCTTTTGGTGACTATATTTATAGTCTATAAATAAATTTGGTAATGGTAAAAAATTATTCTTGTCCACACCAATCTGTCATTGTTGCAGTCTAGATTTAAAAAGAAGTAAAGGAAGCTGATTATTATAGGCAACAAGGCAGTTTACGTGTTCATACATTAGTCCCATAGTGATACATTTTATAATGCTATGGGGTCTATTTAGATTCAATTAAAATATGTGTGAATCTAGGGCAATAGTTGTGTGATTCTTGTGTGCAAACATTTTTTAATAGACCCCGATATGTGTTTTTCCCCCTCCATTTAATGAACAAGAAAGGAACATTGCACTTTTAGAAACACTTTTACATGTCTGGAAATACACAAGTCCTACATGATAAAGAGCCCTTTCCAACATATAACAAGTTTTTAAGCCAGCATGTGGAAATTCTTCAAAGCATTTTTTGAATTTTGTTTTAAACATCACACTTTAATGAATGAAATAGGAAAAACAGCTTGCCTGTAGGTCATACAGAGCACAGCTTGTTCTGAAAGGATGAGCTCATTTCATCCATTTATTATGCTTGGAAAGCTGATGATCCTTCCTTTACCCATGCTGAAGTGTTACCAGCATGTGTTATTTAAACAAATCTGGAATCCCTCTTCAATATACTGCTTATGTATTCCTACACATTGAGATTTATTCATTAAACCCTGTGCAGTTAAAAAGTTAGCCCTTGTAGTGAGGTAGTCCCACTGGAAGTGTTAAATGTTCGCTTTGGTCTAGGGCAGGAGTGGGTAAATCCAATCATGCATCTGTTTCCAGGAGTCATGTCTTTGGATGTCAGAGTCTTACAATGTCATATGGGATTTTTAGTTCCACGGAAGCTGGAGGGCTTTGCACAATCCTGGTCTAGGGTCTAAAAGAAAAAGATATACTCACCTGATCCTTAGTCCTGTGACAGTGACCCCTCAGCTCTCTCCCCCTCCACTCCAGCTGTGGAATGTCCCTCAGCGTCTGCACATATAATACAAGTCAATGGACTTGTATTACATGTGATGATGTCACCGTGGTTTAGACTGCTGGAGCCTGGGGGAGAAGAGGCTGTGGGGATCGGTCTAGCAGCCAGGTGGGACTGAGGATTGGGTGAGTATACGTCTTTAATTTAGACCCTAGACCAAAACAAGCACTTAATCCTCCAAGTGTGTGTGGGGGGGGGGGGATTGCCCCCTGCAAGGGTTACTTTTGTAACTGCCCAGAGTTCTTCTTTAAGACAAAGATAAATGTGCAAAAGGCAGTAACTCAAAACAATTAGTTTGGGTTTGTGGCCACTGTAATCTGCAATGTCATTATTTATCTTGGGTTACAACACTTTACAAATCTATGCTTATGTCACAATCAGGGTGTCCAAGGAATCAATAATGGGCTGGCAAAAGGTTCTATTATTTTGCAGTGGAACAAAGAAAAACAAGGCAAAGCTTCCAAAATTTCAGATGGCAAAACTCAAAAAGGAAATCAGGGTCCTGTGCTTATGTTAAGGCAGTTTTGAAAAACTAGTTAAAAAGGAAGGAACAGTTCATCAAAATGCATAGGAAACGCTTTAGCATTGACTTCCAGAGGTTCACTGTGACATTATTGACCCTAACAATGAACTGTAATGATGCAGCGTCTATGAAAGAAGTATGGTAAGCCTGTAAAGATATATCCTTTTTTTTAATCAAAATTCCTATGTGCTAGTTCATAAGAGCAATCGCCTATAGCAGTTATGCAGAATACATTTTGTGCTAATTTGTCTTCAGTAAAGCAAATGGTTGCTATGGTGCAGCCTGAAGGCTAAGATGGTTCTGTCTTCAGCTGTAAAGGATAGGAGTGTTTAGTTCTGCTTTAAGAGCAAGATCTTTATAAGGTAGTTTGTGTGTGTTTTCCACACACTTATAAACAGGTAGAGTCCAAAGAACCCCTGTGCCAGTTGTCAAGGCAGGGGTTCTTAAAAGCGATAGGTAGGTTGCATCTAAAGATCCCTGAAGCTGGTACTCTACTTTCCATCTATTGAGGGGAGTTCCCATTTGCATTGCATGCTGGTAGTCTTAGTGGGCGTATCTCATATCTTTTGCAAGATCAGCACTATGGACAGCACATAGCATTGTTCTTCTTATAATATGCATTTCAGTGTTTTTTTTTAACACGCTCCACTTTTGGAAAAAAAAACATTTTCTATACAAACAATTGTGCAGTTTTATATTATTGGAAACATTGTAATCTGCAGTTAGTTATGATTGTCGCCTTACAAAATAGCAAATTGGGGGGATTCTATATACTGTTTATTGAAAGAATGCCATCCAAAATTGTATTTTCTGCTTGTGTGACTGCTCTACTGCATTGTCCTAGACAGCAAAGGTGTGCCTGTGACAAGTGGCGGACCTAAGGAACAAAGTGCCCTGGTGCAAGATTTTTTTCTCGCCCCCCCCCCTTTCCTTCTCCCAAGGGGAGGTGCCAGAACTGGATCTCACTGGTCCCCCAACTCCCCCAGTTGTCTCTGCACTAAAGGAGCTTACACTCTAATGTCCCCCCACAGTCACACACTGTTATTATTTTACATTCATATAGCTCTGATGTATACCGTAGTACTGTACAGAGAACACTGAGCCAGTTACATCAGTCTCTGTACAGAGGAGCTTACACTCTAATGCAGAATGCCATCATCTATAGAGGACTACAAATCCCAGCAATACATTATAAAGCAATGCAGAATAATAGTATTTGAATTTGATACATACTCTGTTCTGCCTCTCTGCTCTGCCTGATGCCAGCCTGATGTCTTGTGCAGAGGGTCTCAGGAAGGGTACAGAGGGTTTCAGGAGGGGGGAGATGTGTGGGCGGCAAAAACGCTGTAAGCAGATGCCAGGTGGTTCCAAAGAAGGCTGCTGCACAGGTGAATCAATTTAAAAAATGTAATTTCCAAACTGTAGAGGTCAGTTGTAAGGCAGAGTACAGAAGTCAGCGGTGCAATGCAGAGGTCAGCAGTATAATGTAGAGTACAGAGCTCAGCGGTGTGACACAAGAGTGCAGAGGTCAAGGTGTGATGCAGAGTGCAGAGGTCAGGGTGTGACCCATAGTGCAGATGTCAGGTTGTGATGCAGAGTACAGAGGTCAGGGTGTGCCACAGAGGTCACGGTGTGACACACAGTGCAGAGGTCAGCAGATGTGATGCAGAAAGAACAAGAACTTACAGTGCACACAGATGTGATTCAGGTGCTCTACCCTCTTTATCTCCAGGTGGTGGTGTGGGGTGGAGGTGCAGCCATATTTCCAGCATCTCCTAAGATGCCTTCAGCTGCCTCCTTGTGCCTTCTCCCCAGGACCCACCCCCATGTAGTCTCCAGCCGGCCAATGGTGATCCTGCAGTCTTCCTCCTATAGCAGCTGAAGTGGGCAGTGGACGCTGCAGGTGGCCACCGAGCAGCCTGATCACTGAAACGGGCAGATAGTAGTGACAGCTGAACAGATTTTTCCCCTCCTCGGCCGCTCTGTGGCTGCAGCGGCCGAGAAGGAGAATTTTTTTTCCAGCTGTCACTACTATCTGTCTGCTTCAGTGATCGAGAGCGGCGATCACTCTTCTCAGCTCTCTCAATGAGAGGAAGAGCTGAGAAGAGTGATCGCTGCTGCGGCAGCTGTTCTTAAGGGGCCCCCGCTCAGTCCCCCTCTGCCTACAATACCCAGGATGGTCAGGGACTGGTTCTCAGTGGGCCCCTAAACAGCCTGCGGCGGCCGTACCGGCTGCTCCGCCGGTAGTTCCGCCCTTGCCTGTGAGATATTTTCTAAGACTCTTCATGGCTAAAGGGAAGCAGATGATGATTGTTTTCTGGTTACAACACTGATATGGTTCAGACAGCGATCATGAAGACAAAATCCTTTTGAGAATTGTAAGGCAAGCATCAATTTCTTTAAAACAGAAAAAATAATACTCTGCAATAAGGTTTACTCAAATCTTTGTTATGTAAACTCATTTAAAACCACCAATCACAAGGCCCAAGGTTACCACTTTTCTCTAATATTTGTTCTAGTAATTGAGATAGTTATTAGACATTAGACATGTGCACTGTCAAAAAATTTGTTTAGTTTTGTTTCGTTTTAATTCCGATTTTGTGTTATTTCATTTTTCGGGTGTGAAAGTCAATTCGGATTCGGACGAAATTCGTTAGCGGTAGTTCCTTCGAACGTTCGTTTCGTTTCCGTTTCTTATTCGTTTCGTTCATTCGTTTGTTCGTTTACAGCAAATTGACATTTGAAGGGGAAAAATATTTTTCTCCTTCTCTAATGCCACTTTGCTGCAACAAACGAACGAAACGAATAAGAAACGAAACGAACGGTCGAACGAACTACCGCTAACAAATTTTGGAAACGGAAATTCGGATTCGTTTGCATTCGTTATATCTGTAATTCGGAATTCGGATACATCCAAATGTCCGAAAATTTGTCCGAATTTCGTTTCGGAACTAAACGAATTGCACATGTCTATTAGACCAGCGGTTCTTAATGTGTGGGTCGCGACCACAAGTGGGGTTGCGCAAGTGAATGGGGGGGTCGCCACGATCTAAATCCCCGGCCATTAGTAGCGGTTCTAGAGTGAGGCACAGAAGGCCTCCAAGAACGTTTTTTTTTTTAGCAATCTGTGTCATCTGTGTACTGTATTTCTGTATGTCACGCCCCCCCCC
>NW_017307366.1:1196-30292 GCF_000935625.1 Nanorana parkeri
TATTTTGTTAAGCCGCAAAGAAACATATTAAAAAGTATGATAAAAATAAAAATTTTATTCAAAGATATTAAACTTGTAGGCACAATATAAGTATTCTTATCAAATAAAACAGAAGGTAAACAACAAATGTCAAACTAAAATAGAGTCTATAAAAATAAAGTGTCAGGTTGTCATGCCGATCCCTTTTTTCAAGTAAGTGTATCTAGAAAAGTAAAAATAGAAAACAGAACACAAAACCTAGACTACATGTAAAATTAATGAATTACTATTTGTCCGAATATACGAAAAATATATTCCTGCACATAATAATCTGTTTGAGAATGCGCGGTGGCCATGTTGGCCACCGGCGTGTTCTGTGAATGCGTGCCACCATCCCGGAGGCAGGGAGCATGCCTGGCGTCAGGTGACGTCACACACCGATATTGGCCCCAACACGTGCGCCCTACCTCCAGAACATGCCAATGTCTGAATCCAAAATAGCATAAAAAAGTGTTTTGTTTGATGAAACAAATGACATTTTTTTTTTGTTTTCGTTCATTTAATCTGAAATGAATTTTTAGTCTTCGCACTTGTCTAATAATATGTTTGAATCTGAAATGAATTTTTAGTCTTCGCACTTGTCTAATAAAATGTTTGTGTGCGTGTGTGTGTGTGAGGGGGGGAGGGGGGGGGGGCTGTTTTCACTTTTTTTAAAATCTTTTATTATTTATTTTTAACTGTTGGGGGGGCTTCTGGAAATTATTAGGGGTCCAAACAGACCCCTGACATTTCCCTTTTAAAATAGAAAAGAAATTTGAGGACACCAAATCCTCAATTTCTTTTTAAGCAGCCTCAGCACTCAATTATTGGGAAGCTCTCAGTACAGATGCTTCCCATTCAAATATTTACTATCAGCAGATTCTCAATGGGGAGGAGCCTCTGTAGTGAGTGCTTCTCCCCATTGAGGAAATCATGAATGAACAAGAGGTGATGTAAATCACAGCCTGTTAATTCATAACTGGGGACACGTAGTACTATGTGAGGTGTTGTTCCAAGTCCAACTTCCGTCTTTACTGGCTGACGTCAGACGCGACTTCATTTTTGTCTCCATTTCGTCTTCATTCACATCTCCGTTTTCAAACGCCAATGGCAGGAATGTGACGTCATGGTGACGTCACGGGTGGAGAGAGGGTTGGCTTGTCTCATTTCTTCATTTGTATATGTGTATGTGTGTATATATATATATATATAATTGAGCCTGATGAAGGGGACCTTGTGTGGCCCCGAAAGCGCTCGACAGTCTGAGTGACATCTATCAATAAATGCATTTGCACTGACTTGGATTTTGTCGTGCTGGTGTGCTGATGACATCCTTGTTTAAAGTTCTATTGTGTGCGGCGCCATCTGCGGTCATTTCGAGCACGCATAAACTCATTGGGATTTCCGGTGAGGAGTGCTAAGAGATTCATGGACACTTGTTCCTTTTCGTCTCGAGGCGATTTTTGGCTCCTGTCGGTCTAATTCTCTTCGGCTGCCTTCGGTGGCGGTTGCCTCGTCTGTGTTAGTCTGCTCATTCTCTGCCGCATACGGTAAATTCAAAACTCTCAGTCGGTTTGTGAGTTTGTGTAGTGTTTCCCTGTCAGTTTTTCATTTGTTGGCGTGGTGGTCCATTGAAGTGAATCACTGTATGTCCGGACATGCCTCACCGGACACATACATCAGTGATGGCCCCCATGGGCGTCTATTTCAGCCAATGACGTAATGACGTCATGACCCATCATGTGACCAAGGGTCATGTTCACCCAGCTGATTCCGGACGCTGATCACAAGCCACAATGGGCGGACACGCCAGTCCCTGACGGCTTGTGATCAGCGTCCGGACTCAGCTGGGTGAACGTGACCCTTGGTCACATGATGGGTCATGACATCATTACGTCATGTGCTGAAATAGACGCCCACGGGGGCCATCACTGATGTATGTGTCCGGTGAGGCATGTCCGGACATACAGTGATGGCCGCGATGGGAATGACGAACTAGGCAAGTAGGGCTTAATACCACAAGATAGCGCCCACGCCTCCATTTTTAAACGGCTCAGCATACAGGTATTTCTCCATATATCCATGCAAGGTAATAGACCACTGCACTGTTAGAGGTGAGATCTATACAGGCACAGCGGCTATCAGGTGACGGTTTCAACTCCTAACTTTCTTCTGTGGAATCAATCTCTCTGGGTTCCTGTGTTATACTCTGGGTATGGGTTGTCTCTTTGATAACCTCCCCTCTCCCTTTTCCCTTCCCTAGGAAGGGATGCTTTTTTGATGGGCTGAAGTTCCTGTCTGTTTTGGCTGGTTCTATGCTTCTTCATGGTTTTTTCATGGTCTTCACCCACACTGTTTTTCTATATTTCTCGAACTTTTGCCTATTGGGATCATGCCACCCATAGATGTGTTTTCAATTGACGTCAATCGGCATCTCGACTCATTATATGGGCCCTATTTTTTGCCTAGACGCGGTTACCCTGTTTCATTCCACTATGTGGGCGGATCTCAAAAACCTTCAAAAACCTTGAATTGTGAAATATCGCCCTATGGGGGCACCCGTTTGCTCCACCTAGGACTGGTGAGATTGGCATCCTTACACATTTTATTGTAGCCTTTTATTTATCACTCGTTAACTATATCCTTTATTTATTTATTGTTGCCATCTACTCATGTTGAGCATGTTCTTGCTAATTTAGACTATGGACATATTGATTGCATTTGATGTCTATTATGTGAATATATACATTACTTTTGATGAGATGTTGATGAGTTGACTCATGTGAATGTTTTACACTTTGAATCTAGAGCACCACTAGACCTGATGAAGCGTTGTGATACGCGAAACACATTGTCGTTATATCCTACCAATTTAAACTCCCTGAGCTAGACAATAGAAGACTATAACCTTGCTGTTTATTACAATTATCTAGGCTATAGAAACACACAAATCATATTCATTGCTGACACTGTAAATTGACGGAACTACTCAAGATCATGCCAAAATTTAGTATATCCTTTTGAAAATACCTAAATTACCACATTAGGTCTAACAGGACTCACCTGAGTGGCCCAAAATATCTAATAAAGAAAAAAACATTTCCGGGTCCCATCAACATCGTAGTTAATTAACATAGACCACGAGCTTTGTCAATTAAATAGTGTCAATCATATTGTAGGAAGTGCGACCTACAAGTGCATCCCATGTATTAACTGACTAAATGAATGATGCTATTGTAGTCTAAACTAGCTAAAGGGCTTTGGTTGGCTATTGGAGGTGATCCTTCTTGGTTGTCTCCACATTTTTTATACAATGAATGACTTTTAATCATGCATTTAATAAATTTACATTTTTATATCAAAAACGTCATTTGTGAACCATTGTTTTGAGTGCCTAAAAAACCTAATTTCCCACAATTCTATCTCTTTCTAATTCAAACCAGGGGTGTGGCACTCCCCACCCTACACCATTCCCTCCCCCCTTTTGTCCCCGTTTCAGTTATTTTGTGGCTTACTGTCACACCAGAAAAGATGGTACATGCATGAATCTATAACCAGCCTTTATAGCAGGGCGCACATTGGGAAGGCTTACAACAATACAAAACACAAAAATTCCCCAGCCTCAACCTGCCAGCCAGCCTGCAACTAAACAAATAGCCCTGTCAACAGTATGCGTTAAAATCAGAGGTTTTAGTTGCACAAACTTTTGGCCAAAAATATGTAAAAGCCACACTGCCGCGCCAAGGCAACTCTGCAAAGTGTGGTCCTAACTCTATGTATCCGAGTCTCCAAGTGTGAGCATATTAATGAAGTCGATAAATTACATGCAGGTGTACCTGGAGGTAGCCAACTCCTCCTAATAAGGTGCACCTGCATGTAATTTATCGACTTCATTAATATGCTCACACTTGGAGACTCGGATACATAGAGTTAGGACCACACTTTGCAGAGGTGCCTTGGCGCGGCAGTGTGGCTTCTACATATTTTTGGCCAAAAGTTTGTGCAACTAAAACCTCTGATTTTAACGCATACTGTTGACAGGGCTATTTGTTTGGTTGCAGGCTGGCTGGCAGGTTGAGGCTGGGGAATTTTTGTGTTTTGTATTACTGTCACACCAACCTGGGCATGCCACACAACACCATTAAGTTATACCTGGCAGGTGTTCAACACCATATGGTGCCCTCTAGATCTGGACAGGCCGTCCATCTTCTCAGCCCACCCTATCAAGTCATACTCAAGGGGGTTCAGATGTCACAATTGAGATCTAGTGTTACTCACCTTCCCGTCTCTGTGAGCATGTTTCAAGATCTTGACCGTATGCTTTCTCAGTCACCCATTGGTAAACTCCCCAGTCTAGTTTTGAGAGCAGCCATCTATCTGGCGTTCTACAGTTTCCTCAGACCCGGGGAGTTCACTGTCACCAGGTCACAAGCCCCCGCTCTGGCCAAGAGACATCTGACTCGTCACTCCACGCACTTTAGTCTATGTCTGGAGCACTCCAAGACTCTGCAACCTGGCAAGAGCATCAAGGTCAAGTATTTCACCACTCACAATGCCTGGTGTCTGGTCGAGATTCTGGACCAGCTGGTAACTGCTCTTGGTCATTTCTTCCCCGATAGCCCCCTGTTGCCCTATGCCGGTGGACCTCTCAGTTCCTCTCAATTTGTGAGGCACATTCATATCTTAGTAGCTAACATGGACCACAACTCTGAACAATATTTGGGACATTTGTTTAGGATTGTGGCAGCGTCTAGTAAGGGTAGTCCAGTCTATGTCATAAAACAGTTGGGCAGATGGAACTCGGGGTGCTACGCCAGATATGTGCCTGATCCTCAGGTGGAAATGGCTCAAGCGTTTGCTAAACTTCTCGTGTAATTTGTTCTTTTTAATAAATCCTGTTTCCACCCTACAGTATGATTTTTGCCCCCTTATTTTGCCTACTGACCATAGCGACCTTGGCATACCTCAGGTCAAGTTAGTCAGGTTCGCGATCTCTATTTTCAGGTACATATCAGTGGGGCTCTCACTACAAGTTTTAGGCTAACTAGTTAGCCGTATTTGTGGGGGAGCCCAATACATTTAAGCCCTCCCATTTCCCCTACTCACTCGTCTGTTCATCCGTGACACCCCACCTGCCCTTACCCCTTCTAATAACATTTACTTTTGAGTATGCCCCCTTATTTTGCATGCTGGCCATAGCGACCATGGCACGCCCAAGGTCAAGTTAGGCAGGTTAGCTATCTCTATTTTCAGGTACGTATCACTGGGGCTCTGACTACAAATATATATGTATATATGTATAGGGGTGTGTGTGTGTGTGTATACACACACACACACACTATATTGCCAAACGTATTGGGACACCCCTCGGAATCATTGGATTCAGGTGTTCGGTGAAATTTCCTTGCTACTAAATATTCCACGGTCAACTGTTAGTGGTATTATAACAAAGTGGAAGCAACTGGGAACAACAGCAACTCAGCCACGGAGTGGTAGGCCATGTAAAATGACAGAGCGGGGTCAGCACATGCTGAAGAGCACAGTGCGCAGAAGTCGCTAACTGTCTGCAGAGTCAATAGCTACAGACCTCCAAACTCCGTGTGGCCTTCAGATTGACACAATAACAGTGTGTAGAGAGCTTCATTGAATGGGTTTCCATGGCCGAGCAGCTGCATCCAAGCCTTACATCACCAAGTGCAATGCAAAGCGTCGGATGCAGTGGTGTAAAGCACGCCACCAATGGACTCTAGAGAAGTGGAGACGTGTTCTCTGGAGTGACCAATCACGCTTCTCTGTCTGGCAATTCAATGGACATGTCTGGGCTTGGAGAGTTGCCAGGAGAACGGTACTTGCCTGACTGCATTGTGCCAAGTGTAAAGTTTGGTGGAGGGGGGATTATGGTGTGGGGTTGTTCTTCAGGGGCTGGGCTTGGCCCCTTAGTTCCAAGACATTTTGGACAATTTCATGCTCCCAACTTTGTGGGAACAGTTTGGGGATGGTCTCTTCCTGTTCCAACATGACTGCGCACCAGTGCACAAAGCAAGGTCCATAAAGACATGGATTAGCGAGTTTGGGGTAGAGGAACTTGACTGGCCTGCACAGAGTCCCGACCTCAACCGGATAGAACACCTTTGGGATGAATTAGAGCGGAGACTGCGAGCCAGGCCTTCTCGTCCAAAATCAGTACCTGACCTCACAAATGTGCTTCTGGAAGAATGGTCAAACATTCTTATAGACACACTCCTAAACCTTGTGGACGGCCTTCCTAGAAGAGTTGAAGCTGTTATAGCTGCAAAGGGTGGGCCAACTCAATATTGAACCCTACGGACTAAGAGTAGGATGCCATTAAAGTTCATGTATGTGTAAAGGCAGGCGTCACAATACTTTTGGCAATATAGTGTGTGTATGACATATCTGTCTGGATGTCGCAACAATATATATGTGTATATATATATATATATATGTATATATATATATATATATATATATATTATACACTGTATATATCTATCTACAGTATATACTGCATGTACAAAATACTGTAATATTTAGTTAGTTCGCCTTTAGCTTTGATTACACGCATTTGCCAAGACATCGTTTCAATAAGCTTATGAAATGTCACATTTATTTCCGTCCAGAACTGCATTAATTTTTCACCAAGATTTTGTAATGATGTTGGGAGAGTCGGACCACTCTGTAAAATCTTCCCCAGCACATCCCAAAGATTCTCAATGGGGTTAGGGTCTGGAGTCTGTGGTGTCAAATTCATGTGTAAAAATTATGTCTCATGCTCGCTGAACCACTCTTTCACAATTTCAGCCCCATGAATCCTGGCATTCCCATTTTAGAATTTGCCATCAGGTAAGAAAAAGTCCATTGATCAGGTATATTCATCATTCATTTTTTGGGAACATAACATTGCTGAACCTAGACCTGACCAACAGAAGCAACCCCAGATCATAACACTGCCCACACAGACTTGTACAGTAGGCACTAGGCATGAGGCACCTCAGCTTATCCGCCTAACTTCTTACCCTGATGCACCCATCACTCTGGAACAGGGTAAATCTGGACTTATCAGACCACGTGACCTTTTTCCCATTGCTCCAATCTTTAAGCTCCCTAGCAAATTGAATATTTTTTTCCCCAATTAGCCTCACTGATGAGTGATATCCTTAAGGCTACACAGCTGTTTAGTCCAAATCTCTTGAGTTCTCTTCAAATTGTGCATGTGAAAATGCTTTTACTTCAATTATGAAACATAACTGTGAGTTCTACTGTTTTTTTTATAATTTGATTTTAGTAAATGTTTAAGTGATCTCCGATAACGGTCGTTGAAAATTTTTCCGACCACATTTCTACCTCGAAGATGATGGTTCACCACTATCCTGTAAGGTTTTAATATTGCGTTGGACAGTTCTTAACCCAGTTTTAGTTTTTTCAGCGATTTCCATAGTTGTTTTCTTTACTTTATGAAGGCCAATAATTTGACCCTTCTCAAACGGAGTTACATCTTTACCATGACCACAGGATATGTCTTCTGACAAAGAAATGAGAAGCCACTCACTGAATCAGACAGGGTTAAATAACAGCAGGACAATGACCCAAAGCACACATCAAAAAGCACCCAGAAATGGATTCAGACAAAGCTCTGGAGAGTACTGGACTGGCCAGCAATGAGTCCAGATAGAGCACCTGTGGAGAGATCTCAAAACAGAAGTTGGGAAAAAGAACCCTTCCAATCTAAGATACCTGGAGCAGTTGGCGAAAGAAGAGTGGTCCAAAATTCCTGTAGAGAGGTGTAAGAAACTTATTGATGGTTTCTGGAGGGTGGTTACTTTTGGTCCCCATGGTCCCTGTGTTTGTTGTAAAGTAGCTACCACTCGTTTACTAATTTGTATTGAAATTATAGTCCATGAGAGGAATGGGCTTGGAGCTGTGGCTACTTTACAACACACACAGGTACCATGGGGAACAATAAGTAGCCAGAAGGAACGGCAATGTCAGCCCGAATTCAAAGAGGATTTGAGGATCTACAGCCGAGTGATACACAAATAATGTACATTTTTGTTAACAGTTAAGATACATGAATGCTTTTTCAAGATTTAACTCCTGAGTTTAGTGTCACTTTAACTTAATGTCATTTTTCTGTACCTAAACAAAATAGCTTCTAAACATTTTTTAAAGTTTATTATCTAGTATATTCAGGGCTTGAAAAATCCACTCATCGTCTCGTCTTTGACGAGAGGACGCCGGAGGCGGATGAGTAACTTCCCGGCCGGCCATGTAATTAAACAGCCGGCCGGGAGCTTTACATTAAAGTGATCAGGCATGTCTAGAGACACATGATCGCTTGTATTAGCTGTCACTGCCCTTGCAATCTTAGAGACCCCTGATGTCTACATAAAGAGGACCTGTCATGTAAATTGGCTATCACATAGGAAGCCTCTTAGCCCCCTATGTGATAGCAATAAAGTTAAGTGTAAAAAAAAAAAGAGCAATACAAAAATGAAAGAAGCATAAAAAACACAAAATTTTTTTAAAGTCCCCCGCCCCTCACATACGCAAACATGTATCCGGTGCGCCTATGTGCGAGAATGACGATTGGTCGGAGTATGACCAATAATTTTAGAGTGTTTTTTGCGATTTTGCAGGCGCATGCAATTTGAAGGCTTGACATGTTTGGTGTCTATTTACCCGACGTGACCCCGTCTTTTTGTATTTTACCAAAAATATGGGTACGAATAAATGTTTTTTTAACATAACCTAAATTTACGGTACTTTTTTAATTATATAGTAAAAAATTAAAAACCCCAGTGGTGATTATATACCACCAAAAGAAAGCTCTATCTGTCCCTAAAAAAATGTTAACATAAATTGCAAGGATATAGTCTGGTCATGCTGACTGGTGAAATTTTTTGTTTTCAAATTCTGTTTTTTATTAAGAAAGATTTTTCAGGAATAAAAACAAACACAGAAAGCAAATTTCAAGGTCATACAGAAAGCAATGTCATTTGTAACATCATAACATGAAATATCGCTATAGCAATAAGAATACCCAATACACCACCCGGCCTTGTACATGGAGAATGAAATATTGAGAACTAAACTGCGACCGATCCCTGAGGTAGGTTATGTGATGGAGAGACCTTTACTTCACTGTTCAGGCCATCAAGTCAAACATCCACTGGTGACATTTTTGACTGACTGGTGAGACACCCTAACATTTTTCAAGCCATGAGTATATTACTAGAATCTGAAATTGTTTTTATATAACTGATGAAGACGAGGCGGCTCCTTAGATCCTGCGATTCTGGCACACCTGCATTTAAGTGTGCCCCCAAGCTTACAATTCTTGGTGCTCCAGTGCGCAAATCTTAACACACCTTAACCCTATAGAGTTATTATTGATGAGTGCAGGATTGGACCCTGCTGTAAAATATTCAAATGATATGCACCTGTCACACAGGTGCACCCAAAAATTGGGCATTTAGTGTCACCAAGTTCCTTCACACCGTAAACCTACAAAGTTATTCTTGAAGACTGCAGGATTGGACTCTGCTGCAAAAAATTCAAATGATATGCACCTGTCACATGCAGGTGCAGAACAATTGGGCCTCTTTCTTTTGGTCGTTGGTGGTGCATTACACCGAGAACATTACTTGAAGATGGAATAATCACCCACAAAGTTAGGCAGCCCAGGCAATCTTCCAGAGATCCCTGACAAATGTATTCGATGACATCTGCATCAGGGGATTGATAACTGCTGCTGATCCAGGACTGCCGGTCAATGGAGTCTGTGGACAGACATACTCTTTTATCTGTCACAAAACCTCCAGCAGCACTGAACGTCCTTTCCAAAAGCACGCTGGATGCAGGGTAGCTCCACGGCATATTGGCTAAGTTATGGCCAGTGATCCATTCTCAAGACCCAGTAAGCCAGTGGATCGTCTGCTGGAAAGCTCTCTAGGTCTGCTCTTGCCCCTAGGTAATCCTGCACCATATGATACAGACGCTGCTGATGGGTGCCTACATTTAACATCCCTGGGCGATGAGGACTGAAAACGTTTCTAAAGGCATTGGTCAGGCAGCCCCCTTCTCCACCGCTCTTCTTTTGACCAACTAAAGCCTCAGAAGCACCTCTTTCATGATTTGGTAACCTACCAGTGTCTGGAAAGGTGTTACACAAGTTTCTCTTCAAAGCGTCCTCAAGTTGTTTCATCCTGTGCTCCCTCTGTGAGGGCAAGATGAGCTCTGCAACTTTACGCTTATAACGTGGATCAAGAAGGGTTGCCAAACGATTTTTGCCTGATGAAGGGGATCGTATGTGATCCTGAAACATTGCACTAAGTGTATTATACCTTTTGCATGTACGTCAATCAATAAATAGACGTATTCTATCTACTGTTGGAGTGCCGGTGTCCATATTCTTCGGCTCACCATCCTTGTCGCCTCCCCAAATGGTGACAGTACAGTGCTTGCATCCTTTATCAGCAGCCACTGACGTGGGGGAAAAAAAGCCAAGGTCCCCTGAGCCAGTCCTTGTGCCATACTCACACAGGTACTCGTTGATGGCCCTCTGCTGCTTGTGCAGCTGCTGCAGCATTGCCAAAGTGGAGTTCCACCTGGTGGGCATGTCCCAAATCAGACGGTTTGTGGGCAGGTGGAATTTACGTTGAATTTCAGCCAGGCGAACACTGGCTGGGAATGAGCGCCTGAAATGGCTGCAGACTTTTCTGGTCTGCATCAGAAGCTCTTGCAGCCCTGGGTACCTGGTTAAGAAACAGTGTACCACCAAATTGAGGACGTGTGCTAAGCATGGTACATGCGTCAACTTTCCCAGGCGTAGGGCGGAGAGAAGGTTGCTGCCATTTTCGCATACAACCATTCCCGGCTCAAGCAACCATGGTGTTAACCACCTCTGGGGCTGCCCCTGCACAGCTGAAATAATTTCCCCCCCCGATGTGGCTCCTGTCCCCTAGACAAATCAGCTCAAGCACTGCATAACATCTTTTTTCCTTTTTGCCTAGCCCCTTAAATGCTTACGGTGAACTGCTGGTTCACCGAACAATTCTGCAGAAGAGGCCATTGTGGAGGATGAAGAGGAGGGGGTGGAGCAGACAGATCTCACATCAGAAGCTTTTTGGAGGCGTGGTGACTGAACAAGCTCCAGCACGGACCCCCGTCCTGGATCCCTCCCAGCTGCAAGCAGAGTTACCCAGTGTACTGAGCATGTGGATGTGCAGTGTGCTGAGCAGATGCTGAGCATGTGGATGGGTGGGACAGTATTATTTTTACCACTGCAGCAGCTGGGGCAGCGAAATTTGACTGCTAAAATCTATAGCTGGAGGGCTGCTGGCAGATTCGGCGGAAGTGACGTGTGACACCCATTGCTATACCATCATTCCTCTCAGTGGAGGTTGTTGACATGGCATGACGTTTAGTGGGGGTAGAGATGAGGAGCGAGGAGAAGTGTGGCCCTTTCTATGGTGCTGTTGCCAACGGGATGCATGGCTATGGCAAGATGTCTCTTCAAGCACGTGGTACCCAAGCGACTGATGTTTTTGCCACGCTTGATCCGCTTGACACACAGGTTGCAAATAGCAATGCTGCGGTCTGCTGCACATGTGCTCAAAAACTCCCACACAGCTGAGTTCCTGGAAGTGTGCTGTGGGACAACAGCACCCTGCACCAGTGCAGCTCTGCCTTCTGTTGCAATGGGGTGGCTGCTCATAGGCTGCCCCTGGAGGACATCCTGGCTCGTAGGGGTTGTGCCTCCTCCTCACTTTCCTCCTCTATTCGATCAGGCACCCAAGTAGAGTCAGTGACCTCATCATCATCACCTCATCTGTCCTCGTCACTGGAGCCAACTTGGCAGTATGCTGCGGCTGGGGGAACATGAGTGCCAGTTTGTTGTCCATCATTGGCATCCCCCTCCCCAGGCTCATGTTACTCCCTTCCTCAACCTCAGACCATTGTAATTGCTGTGCATCCTCCAGCAGCATATAACTGACGGTGTGTTCAAACAATTCAGCTGACTCCTCCAAGCATGATGGTGGGGCTAGGGCAGGAGTAGCTGTGGACAAGGAGGCAGAATAGGCCGCTTTGGCAGCTTCAGTGGACTGAGAACCAGTATGAGCCTGGGTGACATAAGATGAGGAGGATGAGTATTACTTAGTTATCCAGTGCACCACCTCTTCTGTATGTTGTGGCTGAATAACACGGCAAGTACCAGATAAAAAGCACATGCGTGCCCTGCCTGCAGAGGATGCACCACGTCCACAACTTTGGCCTGCGGACAGGCCCTATTATTGCTGCATGGGGGCGTCTGCCTGTCCATTTTGGCCTTTCCGACATGATGCTTATTGCAATAGACTGCAATAATCGACTGTTATAATCGACTGCTATAATAGACCAGTATGACTGCAATAGTACAGATCTCTGATATAGAACTCTGATATACAACGCTGATATGCAACTCTGATATAGAACGCTGTATACAACTCTGATATAGAACGCTGTATACAACTCCAATTCCGGTATAGAACTCCGATATTGAACTCCGATATAGAACTCCGACATAGAACTCCGATATAGAACGCTATATACAACTCTGATATAGAACGTTGTATACAACTCCGATATAGAACTCCGATATAGAACTCCGATATAGAACGATGTATACAACTCTGATGTAGAACTCTGATATAGATGTAAATCGATGGGGGAGTCCTCCACACACCTCGCAGCAGTCCCGGCCAACAAGAAAGATGGTGCTCGTAGTGATAACCACGAATGGCGCCGTGCAAACACAGAACAAAGAAGCAGATCACCAGCACTCGGCAGTAAAGATGAATATGTCCTTTTTTATTGGACGTCACAGTGATCAAAAAAGCCGACGTTTCGGGACCGCGCAGGGTCCCTTCCTCAAGGCAGAAAGATGTGACAATATGGTAACATTCATACACCATATATATATATACCCCATGAAGTTAATCCATTATTCATAGCCACACCCCCAGTGATGTCACAACGGAGGCAAAAAACGCCATATTTAAAAATACAAAACCATTTAAAAACGACACAATCAAACTGACAAAAGTAATTGATAAATCATACCCACAACCAGATGATCCAGGTCGATGCTGTGTCTGCAGAGTAGCCAACATAACCGCAACATAGGCATAGAACACTGATAACTTCGGCATTGCAGTCTGAGATCGCAAACAAGTGCATAGATCTCCGCCCCTCGTCCCGATGTGCCGGCGCGGACAATACGCGTCATCGGTCACTAGGGAGACAGAGAGGGACAACTCTCAGCCATCACACGACGCAGGCGCCAGGGCGATACACCAGAGGTGCTGACTCGGGTGTGGGAAGAACAAGAGAGCATAATATATCTACTCTGCAGACACAACAATTGATACTCCCGGATCAAAAGGAGCAAATAAACCATATAATAACAAGTGATAAAAGACAGAGGTGCACAAACAAAAATAAAGTATTTACATATATAGAAGAAGGGGAACAAACAGAGGAATAATAACAAATACATAAGTATGTGAAAAATGCACCAGTCAAATCACGGATAATAATAAACCCAGAGAAGATAAAGTATATCAGTAGATTAGCTAAAAAATGTATATAAATTGGCTATATAAGGATGACCTTAATCAGTACAATAAAGGTTTCCTATCAGTACAAAAATAAAAAAGATTCTCTAATATTCAATATTAATAAATTGAGAAGGGATATTTATATCAGTGAATAGCTAGTGCATACAATCGCAGAAGAATAAAAGAACAATCACATGAGTATCAAATGATACAGCACTGACATTCCTCAACCAGGTAACAGGACAGAGACAAGGCAGTATTAAGTCCTCTAGGTTTTACTGTATGGAGTGTGTGGATCCAAAAGGCTTCCCTACGTAATAATATATTGTCTCTATTACCACCTCTATGGGGTCTCGGCACATGTTCGATAACCATTGCCTTAAGTTCGTATGTCTGATGATTCAATTGGGCAAAGGGTATTGCCACCGGTTTATTTGGGTCAATGTCCTTTCCTTGTCTTTTATACTCAATTGCCAATTTAATGTCGCTTCTATGTTTTTGATAGCGTTTCTTAAAGGCATTAATTGTTTTTCCTACATATACTAGTGAGCAAGGGCATTTTAGTATATATACACAGTAGTCAGACACACAGTTCAAAAAACTGCGAATGGAGTATCTCTTCCCTGTATGTGGATGACAAAATGAGTCACCGATGATAAGCGAGTTACAGATGCTACAATTGTGGCATCTGTAACATCCCTGCTTAGTGGATAATTTCAGAGGCGGCTCTAGACTTTGTGAGGCCTTAGGCGAAACTCAAACATGAGGCCCCCACCTACACACCGGGGGGGGCACGGAAGCAGTGCCATTGAATTCAATGCACCACCATGCCCCCTCCCGCCCCAGAACGCACAGGGAAGTTTTGTGAGCTATTGCGGTGCGTTCCAGAAGCTACCGCTCTGGAACGCATTGCAATTTGTGTGAACAAGCCCTTAGACACTGTGAATTTCTTCTTTTTTTTTTCTTTGCTACCCTGTATTTTTTATATAATCTACAAAGGTGCAAAAAGAAAAAAAAAACTTCAGAAAATAAAAAAGGTGCTTCACTGACCTGAACTCCATGCAGGCACTGCTCCTGATCGAGGGGTCAACTCCCGGTGTCCCACCGCCGGTATCTGCATCCTCCTTGCCCTCCTCCGATGTCACCGCTGGCTGCTGCAGGAGCGGAAGTCTCTACATCTTCACGATACATTGGGCGGGCGGGCTCTCTCCTCTGCAGGAAAAGATGAAGGGAAGTGGAGGAAGTAGTTCCGCCAGTACTCGAGTGATATGCCGCGTCTGAAGTCCCGCCGCGCAGCTTCTCCCTCTCTCTTCAGTGACAGATCCAGGAAGGGGGAGGGGGGTTGCGGTGCGGTGGCTGCGGGGGAATTGCCGGCGATCATTCTCCCCGTGAGGAAATGGCTGCTCCCTCCCAGCCCAGGGGCAGACTGACCAGAGGCAGGTTAGTTGAAGCTGCAGAGGCGAGCTAGGCGGCCGCGAGGCCCTCGTGAGCGCGAGGCCTAAGGCGACCGCCTAACTCGCCTAATTAGAGAGCCGCCTCTGGATAATTTATATGGCAGAGTACCATACTTAGAATGCGGGTCAGCACAGACTAAGTAATCACGAAGGGATCTATTCCCAGAATAGACGACACGGGGTGTATGTTTAACAGTCGGAGGCAGAGTCCTGTCAGCTCTCAAGATATTCATATTCCGTTGTAATGTGTGTTTGACCTGATATGAATAAGGGTGGAAGTTAGTTATAAGGAGAGTGTCATTAGGGCACACCTCCTTGGGTTTGGGGATTCGATACCTATCTCTGGCCACTTCAAGTGTATGATCGAGCACATGTTTAGGATAACCTCTATCGCTAATTTTTTTATACATCTTTTGTAGTTGTATTTCGCAATCCGTAGTGTCCGAGCAAATGCACATAACCCTAACAAACTGAGAGACCGGCAAAGAGTCTCTCAGTCTATCAGGGTGCGCACTGCTGTAGGAGAGCAACGCATTGCGATCAGTAGGTTTAGTGTATAGTGAAGTGGAAATCTGTCCCTGATTGATCGTTACCATTACATCCAAGAAAGGAATCCTCGAATGTGATATCTCTGGATTAAACACAATGCCCTCTACAAGTGTATTGAGGTATTCTAGAAAAATCTGTATATCATCATTGGGTCCTGAGCATATCACGAAGATATCGTCTATATATCTTGTCCATAATCTCACGTGTTCAAACAGTTCAGATGGATAAATAAAGAGATCCTCCAAGTATCCCATGAACAAATTTTCATAGGAAGGGGCAACCGAGCTGCCCATAGCAGTACTCTTTGTCTGGAGAAAGTACTGTTTCTCGAAACGAAAATAATTGTTCTCAAGTACAGTCCTCAACACCTCTAGAATGAAAGCTGTTGGCGGGGATGGGGACTCTCTCTGAGATAGGAAATACTCCACAGCTTGCAGACCCCCATCGGTGGGAATACACGTGTACAATGCAGATACATCCATAGTTAATAGAGTCCAACCTGGATAAAAAGTTTCAATACATTTCAATTTCATAATGAAGTCATTAGTATCACGTGTATAAGAATGGAGGGCTTTCACCACAGGTTGTAAAAAATGGTCTAATAGCATAGCTAACGGTTGTAATACTGAACCAGTTCCGGCCACTATGGGCCTAAAAGCAAGTGGATCATATCCCTTATGGATCTTTGGTAGGCCATATATTACTGGTGTGTGGGCATGTTGGTTATAAAGGCACTCAGCAATACCCTCAGAGATCCATCTCTGGTCCAGGGCCAAGTCGATCAGAGATGACAGTTTATTAAGGATAGAGGTTAAGGGATCACGTGGGATTGGGAGATATGTAGACAAGTCGGATAGAAGGTTGCATATACCCATTCTATAGTTGGCATAATCCATAATAATAATGGCACCCCCTTTATCCGCGGGTTTTATGAAGATAGAATCATCTTCCTGTAATGATTTTAGGGAGGTCAGTTCCACTCTATTCAGATTGGAGTAGCATGAACGATTATGTGTCCTTCTCCGGTCAGTGATGTTGCGAGTGTCATATCTGACAGTCTTGATAAAGGTCTCGATGGAAGCAAATTGGCCAGGTGGTACGAGTTAACTTTTATTTTTGAACTTGGTAGTGGATGAATCTATGCCTTTAGTGCAAGTTTGATGGCAAAAGTGCTGTTTCAACTTCAGGGAGCGTTCAAGTTTAAAGGTGTCAATTTTGAACTGAAAATCATTAAAGCGTGGTGATGGACAAAATGAAAGTCCCTTGCTAAGAACATGACTTTCAGTGTCAGAGATGGTTCTAGACGAAAGATTGATTATCGGACATTCTTGAGTCTTTGTTGTCTCGTATTGGTGGATGGCCCCGAATTTCTTCTTCTGTACTGTCTGGCATCTTATCCTGCACCCCAGCAAGGAGGCCGCCCTTTGGGTACATCTATTTTTTGTCCAATCATTTGGACATCCACATCTTTTCTCCTGTTGTTATTCCAAGGATCGTGATATAATACTCACGGTACATCATGGAACCACAGGGTGAACATTTTGAGAA
Source organism: Nanorana parkeri (assembly GCF_000935625.1). Taxonomy (NCBI): domain Eukaryota; kingdom Metazoa; phylum Chordata; class Amphibia; order Anura; family Dicroglossidae; genus Nanorana; species Nanorana parkeri. The sequence continues at coordinate 18,382 of NW_017307366.1, forward strand.
TACAACTTATACTTATGCATTCAATAAACGTGAAATTGACGCTATACTATTCCCTGCCAACCCAGTTGCAGCATTCGGCTCTGACTCTGCAATTGATCTCTTCAGAGGCCTGAAAAGTCTCAAGAAGAAACACGTTGATCTAGAATTACATGGATTCACACTCTCTGAATACTTCAGAGCGAAAAAAACATCCCAAGAGGGTTCCGTATACGAAATCAACCATAGGCAGACAGAGCAGAGACTTCTGTGACAAGTGGTGTGCAATCTCTACACAAAACTCGTTCAACTACATGCTCCTCATGATTGAGGAGATTAAAACACAGCTATGTCAAATTAACAAGGATATCATGTTACATGAGACCAAGATCCATAGCAAAATGGCAGATGACGCTGCCTTTAATGTTGAAATTGAAAAAAATCGAATCTGAAACAAGTACGTATGCTGATAAAATTCGTGCTGCTAAACGGGAGAAGTTTAAACAAGTATGCCAAGATTACCAGGATGGCTAAGGTATATCCCTGGCTTACCGGGAACACCTTTCAAAGACGACGCAGGGGTGGTGCCTCCTCACGTGGGGGAACAAGACAACATTTTAACAAACGAAATACTAGCTCTAGTGAGAGCGAGCGACCCACTCAAAATCCCTCCACGGACAGTGACGCACCATCAGTACAACTACAGGACACCATGACCATCACTGGATCAGCCTCTTCATCCACTCCTTTTTTAGGAAGGACCAGAAGAAACGCACCAGAAGAGGTAGTAAGAAGAAGAAATTCGGGGCCATCCACCAATACGAGACAACAAAGACTCAAGAATGTCCGATAATCAATCTTTCGTCTAGAACCATCTCTGACACTGAAAGTCATGTTCTTAGCAAGGGACTAATTTTGTCCATCACCACGCTTTAATGATTTTCAGTTCGAAATTGACACCTTTAAACTTGAACGCTCCCTGAAGTTGAAACAGCACTTTTGCCATCAAACTTGCACTAAAGGCATAGATTCGTCCACTACCAAGTTCAAGAATAAAAGTTAATTCATACCACCTGGCCAATTTGCTTCCATCGAGACCTTTATCAAGACTGTCAGATATGACACTCGCAACATCACTGACCGGAGAAGGACACATAATCGTTCATGCTACTCCAATCTGAATAGAGTGGAACTGACCTCCCTAAAATCATTACAGGAAGATGATTCTATCTTCATAAAACCCGCTGATAAAGGGGGTGCTATTATTATTATGGATTATGCCAACTAAAGAATGGGTATATGCAACCTTCTATCGGACTTGTCTACATATCTCCCAATCCCACGTGATCCCTTAACCTCTATCCTTAATAAACTGTCATCTCTGATCGACTTGGCCCTGGACCAGAGATGGATCTCTGAGGGTATTGCTGAGTGCCTTTATAACCAACATGCCCACACACCAGTAATATATGGCCTACCAAAGATCCATAAGGGATATGATCCACTTGCTTTTAGGCCCATAGTGGCCGGAACTGGTTCAGTATTACAACCGTTAGCTATACAGATTTTTGTAGAATACCTCAATACACTTGTAGAGGGCATTGTGTTTAATCCAGAGATATCACATTCGAGGATTCCTTTCTTGGATGTAATGGTAACGATCAATCAGGGACAGATTTCCACTTCACTATACACTAAACCTACTGATCGCAATGCGTTGCTCTCCTACAGCAGTGCGCACCCCGATAGACTGAGAGACTCTTTGCCGGTCTCTCAGTTTGTCAGGGTTATGTGCATTTGCTCGGACACTACGGATTGCGAAATACAACTACAAAAGATGTATAAAAAAATTAGCGATAGAGGTTATCCTAAACATGTGCTCGATCATACACTTGAAGTGGCCAGAGATAGGTATCGGATCCCCAAACCTAAGGAGGTGTGCCCTAATGACACTCTCCTTATAACTAACTTCCACCCTTATTCATATCAGGTCAAACGCACATTACAATGGAATATGAATATCTTGAGAGCTGACAGGACTCTGGCTCCTACTGTTAAACATACACCCCGTGTTGTCTATTCTGGGAATAGATCCCTTTGTGATTACTTAGTCTGTGCTGACCCGCATTCTAAGTATGGTACTCTGCCATATAAATTATCCAATAAGCAGGGATGTTACAGATGCCACAATTGTAGCATCTGTAACTCGCTTATCATCGGTGACTCATTTTGTCATCCACATACAGGGAAGAGATACTCCATTCGCAGTTATTTGAACTGTGTGTCTGACTACTGTGTATATATACTAAAATGCCCTTGCTCACTAGTATATGTAGGAAAAACAATTAATGCCTTTAAGAAACGCTATCAAAAACATAGAAGCGACATTAAATTGGCAATTGAGTATAAAAGACAAGGAAAGGACATTGACCCAAATAAACCGGTGGCAATACACTTTGCCCAATTGAATCATCAGACACACGAACTTAAGGCAATGGTTATCGAACATGTGCCGAGACCCCATAGAGGTGGTAATTGAGACAATATATTAATACGTAGGGAAGCCTTTTGGATCCACACACTCAATACACTAAAAACTAGAGGACCTAATACTGCCTTGTCTCTTTCCTGTTACCTGGTTGACTAATGTCAGCGCTGTATCATTTGATACTCATGTGATTGTTCTTTTATTCTTCTGCGATTGTATGCACTAGCTATTCACTGATATAAATATCCCTTCTCAATTTATTAATATTGAATATTAGAGAATCTTTGTATTTTTGTACTGATAAGACACCTTTTTTTGTACTGATTAAGGTTATCCTTATATAGCTAATTTATATTAAATTTTTTAGCTAATCTACTGATATACTTTATCTTCTCTGGGTTTATTATTATCCGTGATTTGACTGGTGCATTTTTCACATACTTATGTATTTGTTATTATTCCTCTGTTTGTTCCCCTTCTTGGTTCTATATATGTAAATAGGTTATTTTTGTTTGTGCACCTCTGTCTTTTATCACTTGTTATTATATGGTTTATTTGCTCCTTTTGATCCGGGAGTATCAATTGTTGTGTCTGCAGAGTAGATATATTATGCTCTCTTGTTCTTCCCACACCCGAGTCAGCACCTCTGGTGTATCGCCCTGGCGCCTGCGTCGTGTGATGGCTGAGAGTTGTCCCTCTCTGTCTCCCTAGTGACCGATGACGCGTATTGTCCGCGCCGGCACATTGGGACGAGGGGCTGAGATCTATGCACTCGTTTGCGATATCAGACTGCAATGCCGATGTTATCGAGTGTTCTATGCCTATGTTGCGGTTATGTTGGCTACTCTGCAGACACAGCATCGACCTGGATCATCTGGTTGTGGGTATGATTTATCAATTACTTTTGTCAGTTTGATTGTGTTGTTTTTAAATGGTATTGTATTTTTAAATATGGCGTTTTTTGCCGCCGTTGTGACATCACTGGGGGTGTGGCTATGAATAATGGATTAACTTCATGGGGTATATATGTGGTGTATGAATGTTACCATATTGTCACGTCTTTCTACCTTGAGGAAGGGACCCTGCGCGGTCCTGAAAAGTTGGCTTTTTTTATCACTGTGACGTCTTTGTCCAATAAAAAAGGACATATTCATCTTTACTGCTGGTGATCTGCTTCTTTGAACTCCGATATAGAACGCTGTATACAACACCGATATAGAACTCCGATATTGAACTCCGATATAGAATGCTGTATACAACTCTGATATAGAACGCTCATATAGAACGCTGGTATAGAATGCTGAATAGATCTCTGCTATAGAACTGATAGAACACTCTCTTAGTTGTTTTTTTTTAAATAAATTCTTTATTTTAAAGTTTGCAATGGTACAATCAATCAGAAAAGGACAGATATAATAGACATACATTCAGAGTCAAGGCGTTGTTGGCAATATAAGGACTACCTGAGATAGGGCACATAAAGCCCACAACAGTTATACGTAGGGGTCACATAGGCAGTGATCTTGCATCCAGTAAATTATGGGCACCATACGCATTATAACATATTCGTAAATAGTGTGAGGTCTCGGGCACAGTCTGCAAAAGCAAAATGCACATTTTGAGGAGCAGCTAGACTCCATGAGGACACACGTTCAAGAACAAAAAGAAAATCTGAAGAGAAGAGGGATTAAAGTGACAGGTGAAGGAAGGGAGGTAAGAAAAGAGGATGAGAGAGGACCAACAGAGGCCATTATAGCTATAGATACATGTACCAGGTCCGACAAAGGGGTAGGGTGCAGTATTCCTTCTGGAGACAGTTGTGATACGATGACATCTCAGATGACAGGTTTTGACTCAGGGGCCTTCCACTGCTTTACTACACCTGTGCCTTGATGCTTTTTGGTTGTGTTTATTATTGGGCTACTTGTGGACTAATCCACTGGGGGAAATACATGTGGGGTGGGGGCAGAGGGCCTCATACTTATGTTGACATGTAAAATATAGGTTATTATAGAGATGGCTTACCTTAACTCTTCTTCTCTACAGGTATACCCGAATCCCCAATGGGATCCCCTTTACTTGGCCGATAGCCCTTTGATGGTTTCCATTGATAATTAGCAGCACTAGTTTAAGCTTGCTCTGTTCGGCAGTTGCTACGCTCCCTGGACCGCTGGTGTTACCCTCCTGCGTGGAGGGGAATTCAGGGGGACCGCTGCGTTCCTGGCTGGACTCCGGGAAGGGGAGAGAGTGATGGCTGCGGTGGAGGGGGGACCCTTGGGACTGGGGCCTTGTACGTTACTTAGACGAAAATAGACCACACTGAATCTACAGTGCAGGCAATACTGAATCTCATGCTTGATCGTTATCACCTGACACTGATAGAGATTCATAGAGTACATCGAGTCCAAGGCCAGCGGGGAATGAACTGGGACGGCCCTAGAGATGTCTTGTTTCGAATTGTCTACAATTGGCGGCGCCATCCGCAGTCATCCCAAGCACCCTTCCCCATATTCGGTAAGGAGTGCAACAAACCTTTCGTCATTGCTATGCCTGATGAAGGTATTGCCTACACTGTAGATCTGAGGTGCACCCCAGTTGTGGATTCAGGTATACCCCGCAGACGCACGTTGTTACGGCGATTCCTATTCTCGCCATCATCCATCTTGAGATAAAGGAGGGCATATGCTCTGTACTGGGCTGCAGCTGCCGATTTAAGAGCAGCCACACTTTCTGCCAACTCAGCTGCTGTCACCCTATCTAGTGGTGTCACTCTGTGTGAGACTGTTTCGATCTCCCTATGCAGTGTTCCCTCTACACGCTGTGCCAGGAGATCAATGTCCTCTTAGGTAGCCAGGGATCGCAGCACCACCCGCAGATCATCCCCTAGCACTGACACCAGCAACAGCGATATCTGAGTGGAGGGATCCGTTGGGAACGGTGGGGCAGAGTCCAGAATCGGTGAGCTTATGGTTGACTGCTCGCCTTCTGATCCGCCTCTGGGAGAGGGGATCGCTCCATACCTGACCGCAGTGTGCGGACCTCTCCCGCCTCGTGGGACGCAAGATGGCCGCTCGGATCTAAGTGCTGAGGGGAGGCCGCCATGGTGTTCGGGGCTGCCAGCAAAAACTACACAGGAATGGTGCGCCCGGTGAGCCGCTTGCTTGTCCTGTGTGACTTTTCCCCCCTAGACATGGGGATCGGGGATGGATTGCTGCTGTCAATTAGCCTGGAGGATACGATCGGGATCAGAGCTCAGAGCGCGCACACAGCTTCACGGGCTCCATTGCTAGACTACGCCCCATTCACTCTCTTAGTTTAACTCCAGCAACACACTACGTAGGGCTGCGGTGTAAGCAGCCTTATATAGTGTGCTGCTGGGACTTAGCTATGAGCCATGATTGGGCAAAGTCATCATGACTTTGCCCAATCATGGCTCTAACAGAGTACTGAGACCTGATTGGGCAAAGTCTTGCACCTGTGGTCAGGTGCAAGCCTTTACCCAATTAGGGCTTCACTAGGCGCATTGCCGCAACAGACCGCCGAACACCCTTATAGTTCATATGTTCGGCGAACACACGAACTAGCGATGTTCTAGTCGAATTCATGTTCGACTCAAACATACAGCCCATCCCTAGTAGGTAGTACTCATTGAGAAACTCTGATTTACAGTAATTAAGTCCCGTGAGGTTCCCCACTTTCTAAAGGCATTTGTAGGCTAGGCATTTATAAAATCTCAAAAATAATTTTTCCTCTCAGCACTATCCTTTTCAAACTGGAACTGTTATCTGTTATTTACAGGTCCATCTCCATGGTGACAAATGTGAGACTCTCTGGGAAAAAATTAGCCAGAGAAGAAAAGGATTAGCCTGTGGGGGCGATGCAGAGAGCTCAGCAGTAGAAGCATGCAAAAACACACACACACACACACTAACTTTCTAGAAATGATTTGGTTTTCATTGCAATGTGCCTTTGAACTTCTTAGAAAATTTGACTACTTCGGGAAGAATCAATTCCCTAGCACAACCCCTTTACTCCTTGCAATTCATAACACTCTCCTCTTCTGGGATGCCCTAAATAAAAAATAAATCACCTCTTATATTATTTTTCACAGCTCAATCACCTAACTACCATAGTGTATGTTGTTTTTTTTTTTTTTATCCCATGCTTCTGTGGAACCTAAACTGAGATACAGACTTTACAGCTCACTCCTCTTCATTCCCAACCATGATCTGCAAACGTGATGGCCTCTTGATTGACAGCTCTTATCTCACTGCCCTTGCGTTTTCAAGACACCAGAGAGAATACAAGCAGAGGGGGGTAGCAGACTCTCACAGGAATCACCATATGTGCTAGAACTGGAAGGGAGCCTTGTTTTGTGTTGGGAAGCAACTAAGCTGTATAAAATAATGCAAGGTGAGACTTCTTTAATCTCTGTAATGGCTCAGCTACTCAACCCCTCCCATCACCTTCCTATATAACTTTCTATGGAATGAGGAGGAATATTATAGTGACAGCTCTGAGTTTGCTGGCATCACACACAAGGAAGGCTTTTACAGGTAAAGAGCATGCACAGAATATGTTAGAATAAATGAACATTGTATTCTTACACAAAGATTGTTGTTTAAATAAATGTTTTGGTGACCGGGTCTCTCAGTGCTAAAAACAGAAAATGTGAAAAGGAAACAAATTTCCTGGCAATTGGGTATAAAAAGAGAAATGTGATTTCTCAGAACATTATACTTATAATAATGTTTTGTCTCCACAGATTATCTCATCAGCTGGAGGGGCTAATGATGCTTTTCAAGATACAGAAGGAAAGGGACCACTGGACTGTTAGAAGGCTGCTGACAAAGATAGCTGCTGAACAGCTGTTCTTGATTTGTCCTTTGCCACTTTTTAAGTAATCTAAGTCTCTGTTCAGTTGATATACGTGGAAGGTTATTTGTAACAATCCTTTTGGCTGCAGAATGAGACTCCTTGTGGTGGAATTAATCCTAATTTGGGCGTTTTCAGCTGAAGGAGGAATACCAGCTGTGCCATGGAAGGTGCAGTGTCCGTCACAATGTGTGTGCCAGATACGTCCTTGGTACACTCCAAGGTCAGCCTACAGAGAGGCCAATACTGTAGACTGTAATGACCTTTTTGTTTCATCTGTTCCAAGTACCCTGCCAGCTGGAACACATACACTTCTTCTGCAGAGCAACAACATTGCACACTTGGATCTGCAAGAGTTGGTTTATCTGAAAAACCTAACAGAACTGGACTTGTCTCAAAACAGCTTCTCCCACATCAGAGATTTCAAAGTCAGAGTTCTTCCAAACCTTGTAAGCCTTCATCTTGAAGAAAATCAGCTGGAAAGCCTACCTGATAACGTTTTTTTTGGACTTGAGAGTTTAGAAGAATTGTATCTGAACCATAACCAGTTGTCTGTGATATATCCTCAAGCATTCTCTGGACTTCGACGTCTATTGCGCCTGCATTTAAACTCCAATTTATTGAGAAGCTTAGACAGTGAGTGGTTTAAAGAAATGCCAGCCCTAGAGGTATTGATGGTTGGTGGCAATATGGTGAGTTTTATTCTGGATATGAATTTTAAGCCACTGTCCAATTTAAGAAGCCTTGTTTTGGCAGGTATGGGGCTTAAGGACATATCAGACTTTGCCCTTGAAGGTTTGCAGAAGTTAGAAAGTCTCTCTTTTTATGACAACAAACTTATCAGGGTGCCCAAGGAAGCCCTGCAAAGGGTGCCTAACTTGAAGTTCCTGGATCTTAATAAGAACCCATTGAGCAGAATTAAACAAAAGGATTTTGAAAATATGTCTCAGCTAAAGGAACTGGGGTTAAACAGCATGGAGGAATTAGTATCTATTGATGAAATGGCTCTAGTGAATCTGCCAGAACTGACCAAGCTGGAAGTCACAAACAATCCTAAACTATCCTTCATTCATCCTCGAGCCTTCCAGAAACTTCCGCGTATGGAGACATTGATGCTTAATAATAATGCTCTGAGTTCATTGCACAGAGATACTGTGGAATCACTACCAAACCTGCAGGAGATTGCTATGCATGGCAATCCACTGAGATGTGATTGTGTTATTCGGTGGGTGAATGCCACAGCACCTCATGTTCGTTTTATGGAGCCTCAATCAACATTGTGTGCTGAACCTCCAGAATTAAAACGCACACAATTACGATTAGTCCCTTTTCGAGAGATGAGTGACCATTGTCTGCCCTTAATTCCTGTACCAAGTTTTTCTCCACGCGTGCGTGTATCCAGTGGTCAGAGTATCACATTACATTGCCGAGCACTTGCTGAACCAGAACCACAAATTTACTGGGTCACACCCTCTGGGGAAAGACTTACAGTGTCTGCACACTGGGGTGGCTACAAAGTACAAGAGGAAGGAACACTAGAAATACAGGTAGTGTCATCAGCTTATGCAGGTGTATATACATGTGTAGCTCAAAATCTAGTGGGAACAGATTATAAGAGCGTATATCTGATGGTCAACCAGATATACCCAACTAGAGATGACCCAGTGCAACTGCAAGTGGGAGAAGTAGGTGAGCGTCATTTATTACTCTCCTGGACTCCACCTCTTAATGCCCTTGGATGCAGCCTCCGCTGGAGTTGCTTAACGCCAGGTGCAAGCGTAGAGCAGGCAAGACTCCCTGTTGGTCTGAACTCATACAATGTCACAAGACTTCTTCCAGGAGAGGAATGCAGAGTGTGTCTTCGAGTTTCTATTCTTGGAGGCAGAGTGAGAACAGCTTGTGCCAGTGCTAGAACAAGAGACACTGGCACAAGTTATAAGCACAGAGGGCAAAAAGCTCTTACTGCACTAGCCTTCTGCTTACTTTTGGCTGTGATTGGGTTACTTGCACGCTATCGTCCTGGTAGTAGGACAGACCCTACATCAACATGGTTTCTCACTGAAAGACTTATTTACCCACCCATCATACATCAGTGGGACAAAGACAAAAAGGAAGAATGTATCTCAGGCATCAATGTGCCAACAACCCCTCTGTGGTAATACATTTTCACCTGAGTAATCTCTGACACTTTCCCAGAGAACAAACAATTGAGAGTAGTGCCTTGGAAGGGAAGTAAAAAATTACCCTGGAATGGATGTCAGACAGACAGATAATGAGGCAAAATCACCATGGGATGAGAACTATACAGAAACAAGCAGTAAGGGAAGTACAATCATTTTTTACATACCAGGAAACATATAAACCTAATGAGAACTTACAAATGTGTAACTGCACATATAAAGAACAAAGAGCCTGCTGTGCGCCAACAAAGTAATCATATTGAAAAGTGCATGAAAGACTACTACCCTGTGCTTTTTAAAGCTACTGTCATTATAAATGATATAAATATAAAGGAGGTGTCTATGATACAGAATGTTGTGAATTTGTTGCTGTGCAGTATTTTGGGACTCCAAATGCCTTGGGACTACAATGCAAAGGGTTATTCCCCTATTCATTCTGTGGTTAAAATAGCAGTGTTGCATAAATATTAAGAGCAGCTCACAATAGGACTGCTTGATCAACTAATGTATAAAACTCTAAGTGCAGAAACACAACCTAGAAACAAGAAAGCATGGTTCCCCACATGTCAGTTCCAAGAAGTAGGGGAAGGTGTGAACACGCCATTTGTTTGGACTGTATGAAGCTGAAACAATCTTGGACTTCATAGAAGCAGGCAAGCAAGATTCATCTTTAAATTCTTTCCCAGCTAATATGTACAATTGTGGTGGCTATAATAAAGCTGTAAATAGCTGTCAGTGGTTCAGAGATGGTAACAAAGCACCACATGTTGTCATAAGGAGTCCTAGATAAATTTCTCAAGGGACAAAACATAAGAGAAAGCAATTTTGTAACAGATTGTCAATACTAGCAAGTTATTTCTCCAGAGCTACCATTCAGATTCCAAATGTAATTTTCCAGGGGAGGTTTGAATCAGATTGTTAGCTATGGGTAAATAATAGACATGTGCGATTAGTTTCGTTCCAAATCGAAATTCGGACGAAATTTCGGAAATTCGGATGTATCCAAATTCCCAATTACAGATATAACGAATGCAAACGAATCCGAATTTCCAATTCCGAAATTCGTTAGCGGTAGTCTGTACGAAATTTTGTTTGTTGGACGAGATTTCGTTGCAGCAAAGTGAGATTTGAGGAAAAAAACACCTTTTTTTCCCTCTTAAATGTCACTGTGCTGCAACGAACGAACGAAACGAAAACTAAATTTCGACCGGACTACCGCTAATAAATTTTGTCCGAATCCCGAATCAAATTGAATTTCGTACCCGAATCCCGAAAAACTAAATAAAGCAAAATCCGAATCAAAACGAAACAAATTTTTTGCCAGTGCACATGTCTAGTAAATAATAGTTTTTGGTATCAATACTTCAATCAACGACATTGATTGTGGTTTGCAGCGAACAAAATATTAAAAGGTATAACAATGAAGCACCATAACTACCACTGTTACTTGTGCAAAGTGCACCTCTTTACCACTATAGAAACATGACATTCACAGGCAGTTTATCATAGCTGTTATAAGCACAGCTAACACGAAAAAGTATTGTTCAAATCAGGTTAAAAAAAACAGATGATACCAAATTTTGATCTATTTCTACCTTGTGCATGGTCTGGTCTATGGAAACGTTGGCACAGGTCACATATACAGGTGAAACTCGAATAATTAGAATATCGTGCAAAAGTTCAGTTATTTCACTAATGCAACTTAAAAGGTGAAACTAATATATGAGATAGACTCATTACATGCAAAGCACGATAGTTCAAGCCGTCATTTGTCATAATTGTGATGATTATGGCGTACAGCTCATGAAAACCCCAAATCCACAATCTCAGAAAATTACATGCAATCAATAAAACAAGGATTGTACATAGAACAATATCGGACCTCTGAAAAGTATAAGCATGCATATGTACTCAGTACTTGGTTTGGGCCACTTTTGCAGCAATTGCTGCCTCAATATGGCATGGAAGCTGGCTCAATATGGCATGGAAGCTATCAGCCTGTGGCACTGCTGAGGTGTTATGGAAGACCAGGATGCTTACCTCTACATTTCCCCGCTGGCCTCTGCACTGCGTACATACTGACCTCTGACCCCTACATTACACCGCCGGCCTTTGCACTGCGTACATACTGATTGCTGACCTCTACATTTCTCCGCTGGCCTCTGCACTGCATACATACTGACCGCTGACCTATATGACCGCTGCGCACATACTGACCTCTACATAACACTGCTGACCTCTGCGCTGCGTTACATACTGACCTCTGCACTGTTACATACTAACCTCTACATTACACCCCTGATCTCTGCACTGCATTACACACTGACCTCCACATTACACCGTTGGCCTCAGCACTGCGTACATCCTGACCTCTACATTACACCGCTGACCT
>NW_017307366.1:35704-43252 GCF_000935625.1 Nanorana parkeri
TAACACAACTATCCAACCCTCCCCCCATGCCAAGGTCCTAGTGTCATCCTTGACTCGGACCTCACCTTTTTTACCCACATCCAATCACTAGCCAAATCCTGCCGCCTTCACCTTCGTAACATCTCCAATACGCCCCTTCCTCACCAATGAAACCGCAAAATTACTCATCTACTCACTTGTTATATCTCGTCTTGACGATTGCAACTCCCTCCTGATTGGCCTATCTCTATACAGGCTATCCCCCCCTTCAGTCTATCATGAATGCTGCTGCTAGACTCAGTCACCTAACCAACCGCTCAGTGTCTGCAACCCCCCTCTGCGGATCCCTACACTGGCTTCCAATAGCCCAAAGGATACAATTCAAAATATTAACAACCACTTACAATGCCATCCACAACTCTGCCCCTGGCTATATCTCAAACCTTGTCTCAAAGTATCACCCTAACCGTCCCCTCTGCTCTTCCAATGACCTCCTGCTTTCCAGCTTCCTCCTCAACTCCTCCCATGCTCACCTCCGGGACTTCTCTAGAGTCTCTCCCATCCTCTGGAACTCTTTACCCCCAACCTGTCCGACTATCTCCCAGTCAGAACTGCCTTTAGGCGATCCCTTAACACTCATCTCTTCAGGGAAGCCTATCCCACCTCAACCTAACCACTGAACTGTCACTTTCGCAAACAATTCATACCCACACAGCTACCTCCTCATGTATCACTTGCCCCTCTCTTTTAGATAGTAAGCCCTCATGTACCCTCTTGTCTTGAATTGTATTGTGATTGTAAAGTCTTCCTTATATTGTAAAGCGCTTTGCAAACTGTTGGCGCTATATAAATCCTGTATTATTATAATAATAATAATAATACAGACAAGCCGCATTTAGCGATCCCCATCACATACAGACACGCAGCATGTAGTGACCCCCATCACATACAGACAAGCAGCATGTAGTGACCCCCATCACATACAGACAAGCAGCATGTAGTGATCCCCATTACATACAGACAAGCAGCATGTAGTGACCCCATCACATACAGACAAGCAACATAGTGACCCCTCTCTCTGAATGTTCAGTGTTCCCTAATACACACATCAGGCACCCACAGCATGGAGGGGGAGGGCATCCAACCAGCTCTTCTCACCGTGTCACTCTCTCTAACCTGTGATCATCCAGCTCTCTGCTGTCAGTGCTGAGATGCAGGGCCAGTGGTAGTGTTGCAGTGCAGGACGAGCTCAAGGGGCAGCTGCTTTAGGCCCCACAAAAAGAACTGGGCCCAGGGCAGCTGCCCCCTTTGCCCTGCGTTAAAGGCAGCCCTGACTTCGGTCAGAAGTATGTAATTACAATATAGCAAATAAAGTGCAGGAGTAAGGAGTTTATATAGTGTAGGAGTCAGGAGTATTGTAATGCTCTGGACTACAAATCCCAGAGACGTAAAGCTTATCTCAAGGATGAGCCCAGCTGTAAAGCTTGGCAAAACTTTAATTTCTATTTGTTGTCTGTTCTTGCAGTAAAGCTTCAAGGAAACTGACCCAGTAGCATTTAAAAGTACTTTACTTGGTGAAAATGCTGCGTGTACACACTTAGTTACAGAAAAAAACCAATACATAAACAAGACATACAGGCTGCTACAAACAAACTATCACATGCACCCACTACACTATCCTTTCTAGTACATGTAATGCTTTCTAGGAGGGGAATAACTGAAAAATTTGCTTAGCTCAGGCTGCAGGCTCCACAAATTCCGTTATAAACAGGACTTCTTGGCCTAGGAAAATGGCTTCTCGTTGCAGTCTCTGCTAAATCCTTTGTCTTAGAGTGATGTCCTGGTCTTGAAGCAAGTCCTCTCGTCTTGTGAAGCCCCCTCGTACTGTCCCCCTCCTGTGAATCCCTCGTCTTGTGAAGTGCTCCTCAACCTTTCAGCTACTCGCTTTTTATTGAGAGAAAACTGGCCTCCCACTTGGAAGCCCCTTTCACTTTTAGGAAAATGAAATGCCATGCATTTCACTTTCCCACCTCTAGGTGGCAGCGTTGTATCATAAATTGCCATCAGTAGTCCAGATTTTATTTGAGTCTTGACCAGGCTAGGTGTGACTGTTTACGCAAGACTGACCCATACCACCATCCCATTGTGATACGAATAATGGGGAAACAATACAGGAAAGCCACACCATTGTGAAAAAAACTGTTTGTTTGTTTAGATGGCACCTTCCATTATGTAGAGCCAGCTCTCTGTCAATAAACAAACAAGACCTCTGTCTCTATTGCAAATCTATGTGTGTCTGAAAAAGTCCAATAAGATATATTGCAACACAGGAGTATGTAATGCACAGAGTGCTGGGGTCAGGAGTACATAACATATAGAGTGCTGGGGACAAGAGTAACGGATGCTCAAAGCACAGGGGTCAGGAGTATGTAAAGCATGGAGCACAAGTTTCAGAAGTGCATAATGCACAGAGTGCAGGGGCCAGGAGTATAAAACACACATAGAGTGCAGGGGTCAGAAGTATGAAACGCACAGAACAAATGGATCAGTTCAGCATACAGTGTGCAGATGTTGGGCGTATGTAATGTACAGCTGAGTGTACACAGTGAAAGAGTTAGGGTATGTAATGTACAGAATGCAGCAGCCATAAGTATGTAACATGCAATACAGAGTTCAGGGTATGGCAGTCAGGGGTATGTAACATACAGCACAGCATAAAGAATACAGTGGTCAGGAGTATAGAACATACAACCTTTATCACAGCATACAGAGTACAGCTGTCAGGGGTATGTTAACATACAGCACAGCAAACAGAGTAGTATGGCGGTCAGGGGTATGCAGTGGCGTAACAACCGGGGGTGCGGGGGGGTCACTTGCCCCGGGCGCAGGACTGAGGGGGGGCGCAGGCCGCATGTAGTTCACAATTAATACAATGCCATTATAAAACATAGAATAAAACATAGATAAACTTAAATGTTCTATTCTTAGTTCTATAATGGCATCGTAGTACTTTCAGGTGGACAGTAATTAACCAGTTGCCGTCCGTCCGTCGCAAAAAAAACGGACGGCACAGTCGCATTGGCATTTTTTTTCTGCTCGCGCGTGCACGGGCAGAAAAAACCCGTCCAATGTAAAGAGCCGTTACTGGCTGTTTCACATATACACGATCGGCGGCTCTATAGCCTGCCGATTGTGTATATGTGCTGGCTGCGTGCCCCCCTCGAGTGCTGCCGCCGCCCCCCCCTCCTGACCCCTCACCTTCAATCCCGGGATCCGCTGCCCTATCTGCGGCCCGGGACCGACTCGGGAGGGTGTCAGGAGGTAAGATGGGAGGGAGATCAGCAGCTTCCTCCTTGCTGAACTACCTCCGTGCTGTGAATGTGAAAGTTATGTGTAAATACATCACTTCTGCATTCACCTGTAGTCATCTGGCTGCTATTGCCAGAGAGAAGAAGCTGATGAAGCAGATCTCTGCTTCATCAGCTTCTTTTGGGGTCCCCAGGTGACATTAGGGGTCTTAGAGACCCTTATGGTCTCCATAAAGAGGACCTGTCAGTGTGCCTTTGCTATTATATAGTGTGATTTTTATCCCCCTATGTAATAGCAATGACATTAAGTGTAAAAAAACATAAAAAGAGTTAAAAAAAAAAAATTAAGTCACATATAAAAAAAAGTTTTAAAAAAACCCCGAAAATTCTTAAGTTTCCCACCCCCACGTTTACGCACATATAAACGTAAATACGCGTCCGGTGCACCAGCGTGCGAAAACGACAATTGCGCTACACATGTTACATATGGCCACGAACGTCGCAGTGAGAGCAATCATTTTAGGGCCATCAATCACTGATAACACTATACTGATGAGCAGTAAAAGCTTTTAAAGCGTCGCCTATGGCCAATTTTGGGTATTATAGTTTTTTTTAGGTTTTGCGCGCGCACACAATTTTAAGGCTTGACATGTTTGGTGTCTTTTTACCCGACGTGACCCCGCCTTTTATATTTTACCAAAACATTGGGTAATAATAAATGCTTTTTCATTTAATATAGGGGAAACAGTTTTTTTTTTAATTCAGTATTTTTTCCTTAATATAGTTCCTTAATATAGTAAAAAATAAACCCCCCAGTGGTGATTAAATACCACCAAAAGAAAGCTCTATCTGTCCCCAAAAAATGGTATAAAAATTATTTTCAGTACAGCGTTGTATGACGGAATAAATGTCAGTCAAAGTACCGCAGCGCTGAATACTGAAGAATGGCTGGGACAGGAAGGGGGTGTAAACACAGCGGACTTCTAGTGGTTAATACAGCTTCATAACATATCAGCGATAGAACTACAAGTCCCAGAATGCCCTTATTGCCCCTGTACAGGTACAGATATTGCCGTTCCCTGGGTGATATGTGTGTGTGTGTTTGTGTGTGTGTGTGTGTGTGTGTGTGTGTGTGTGTGTGTGGGGCGGGGTTGTACAGGGGCAATGATGGCATGCTTGGACTTGTAGTTCCCTAGCTGATATGTGTGGGGGTTGGGGGGTATAGCTCCATGACAACAAGTCCCAACATATCACCCAGGGAACTACAAGTCCCAGCATGCCCTCATTGTCCCCATATACCCCCCAAAAACACATATCACCCAGAGAACTACTAGTCCCAGGATGCCCTAATTGCTCCTGTACACCCCCCCATATCTCCCAGGGAACTGCAAGACCCAGCATGCCCTTATTGTCCCTATACACCCCCACATATCACCCGGGAAACTACTACTATTTGTTTTTTCACAGCCTTCTTAGGAACCAGCTGCACTTCGTGGTGCCTGTAGAGGGGGCCTGCTGAGACGTACAGGTGTTGGTGGATAAGAGGAGCCAGAGGTTGCAGAAGCTAAAGAAGGCTCACATTGTCTTCAATATATTTGAAGGTAGGCGTTGGTACCCCAGCCTATAGAGAGGGGATCTACTGCCTATATGGAAATGAAACAGATCTGATACCTAGAGAGGGTGCTCTTAACCACCATTAAAAATGTTATGCTCTTTATCAACATTAAAAATGTAATGCCCTTTACATGTGTTGAATTATCCTTATAACCAGAGTGGATGATTATATAATGGGGAGGGGGCGAAAACAAATTTCTGCCCCGGGTGCTGTTAAAGTAATGTACAGAAGTGAACTAGTTAATATGTTTTAACTTGTAGAAATCTAACCTTTGTGCTTTTTCGAGTTAATGCAACGGTAAGACAAACTCAGGAAGATGGCTTAACCACAGAAGTTACAGTTTCCTGCATACTAACTGGCAGATGTACGAAAGACAGAATTAAGGAAGTTCTCCTCATCCCATGACTGAAGTGATTCAACAGCGAATTACTCAACAGAAGGCTGTCTTATGGAATTGTATAAAACCCAAGATGGGGGGGCTAAGTTTGAGAGACTTATACTAGATGAGTGAAGGACAGTCCTAAACTCTTATTTCTGTATTAAGTTCTCCCGTGCACGAATAAAGCATGTGTCAATCTTTTCAAATATCATCGCCTCGTGTCGATATATGCTGAGATTCCATCAACAGTGCCCATAACTCTGGTTACGCCACTGGGGGTATGTAACATACAGCATAGTATACAAAGTGTGGTGATCAGCAATATGTAATGTACACTGTGTATTATATATTCCTGACATCTGCACTTTGTATGGTATGCAGCATATTTTATACTCCTGACAGCTGCACTCTGTATATAGAGCCATACATTGAATACTTCTTACTGCTCTACCCCCAGCATACAGAATGCAGTGGTTAGCTACTTAACACACAGCACAGTGTGCTGTTCAGGTATATCTTATGCACAGCCTTTCATGCAGAGTTGGAGTACTGCCTCCACACCTATCCAGCTATCCCAAAAGCAAAAATTCCTTTCTCCTCCCACCTAAGATTCAATATTTTAATCACAAGAAATCAAACTACAATTCATTAGACATCATTCAAAGTCTATGCACAATACTTTCAATCTGCAGATAGCCCAGGATCCCTGTCTCTTTCCCATACTCCCAGTATATTTCTGTAATGTACTTAAAGTGTATTTCCAATTTTAAAGTCAAATTTGAGAAAAACCCCTTTATATATTTTGGGGTTATTCACAAAGGAGCCGAAGGATCCAGTCGTAGCTTTGGCTGATCCTTCGGCTCTCTTCAGCCGCTGGAGCCCTTCGGTTCAGTACGGGCTATTCACTATAACCTGTACAGCAGCCGAAGGCGGCCGAGTGGCTCAGCCGAGCTGAAGGCATATGCTTCGGCTCCACTGAGCCGAAGTGACACCCGAAGCAGGGTGAACGACCGAAGGGTCGGCCGTAAGCCCCGCAAATGACACCTGAGTGGAGCCAGCCGTGATCTCACGGCTGGCTCCCGCCCATTTGTAATGACAGATCAGCATCCCCAAATGACCTAGGGACGCTGATCTGTCATTAAACCATAACAACATGGCCAGGTCCACCCAGTTGTTATTCATTGGCCAGGACCTGCTAGATGACTCTAGCAGGTGCCGGCCAATAGGAAACAGTTGGGCGGACCTAGCTGTCACTGCTATTGCCCCTTTTCAGAAGTTTTGCTGCTGCAGGTAACATGGCTGATTCCAGGTTTTTCTGAGCACTTATAGAAAGACTTAAGACTGAAATTTGAGGATTGTGTTTCCCTCATTAACATTTGAATGCAGAATCTAGGGTTGTGATTCTTTAACTTCTCACCCCTCACAGCCCCTCCTTACATTACAAAGAAGGAGAAGCAAGTAGAACTTTCAACCCTTAGGATGCCAAGAAACCCTAATAGACGTAAAAGCAATTTAAACTGCAAGAAGAATGTTTCAAATAATTCTTTTTTTTAGCTTATGCTATGTGAATGGGAACATGTAACTAATATAAAATCTGTGTTATCCCAATTTGGGTGTGAAAGCAGAAATACACTTTAAGGCCCAATTCACACCTGAGTGTAGTGTTCATGCGTATTTGTTTTGCATGTTTGCATCCACATTGATTTCAATGGGGTTCTGAACGTGCGACAAACACGGAAAATTAGTGCATGTAGCAAAATCTGCGACATGTGTTCTGCATTTTTTCCTCTGCATTTCTGCACGTTTTAACGTGCACAGAGTAAACCACGTGTCTTCCTGGCTGTGTCTGGGGAGCCATTTATGGTAATGGCAAGTGCGTTTTGCATTTTTGACATGTTTCGCAAACGTGCATCAAAGCATGAATTTTCTTGATGCATGTTAACCCCTTCGTGACGGGAGACGTACACTGTACGTCCAGCCACAAAGGGACCAAATGACTTGTCACGTACACTGTACGTGACGAGTTATTTGCTGCTTTAGAGGGCTGTTAATCGCTGAGAATCAGCTTTTAACATTCATTAATGTATGCCCTTACTACAGAGGCATTCATTAATGAAAGGGTTAACCTTTTTCAGACACCCGATACCTTAATATCGGGTGTCTGAGAGTCAAAGCAAAGCGGACACAGATGCCGGCTTTTGCCGGCATTCTGACAGCTCGTATAGATCGAGAGATATCTCTCTCAAGCTATACTGGCTTTTTTTTTT
>NW_017307366.1:43396-50016 GCF_000935625.1 Nanorana parkeri
GACAGGATCGAGAGGTGAGCGAACCTGGTATGTGTTTGCTCACCTCCCGATCTACTGAGCCGACCTGTGACAGTCTCATTGTCACAGGTCGGCTAGAACTATGAGGTGAGTGGAAATCACTCATCTCATAGTTCTCCTTTAACGCTATGCTCAGGTGTGAATAGGGCCTAAGATTTTGTTCAGACTCAGACCTGTCCTTACTCCTCTTGGTTTCTTCTGTAAAATCAGCTGCTGAGCAAGCAGAAGCCAAATCTTGTGTGGTGATGCCCAGGCACTGGGCTGGTGTGGTGATGGTCAGGTCACACTGATGAGTACAGAAACAGTAAGGGCTATTTAAAAAAAAGAATAATAATGCTGTAGCGCCAATCTGATCTGTGTGACTCCACTCACAGAAAGTTCTGGTTGGTGAGTCTTCCTTTACTGGTCACTGGCCTGGTAAATGGATATCACTAAGACCGGCTAGGCAATGCTGTCCACGGTTAACATGGCAGCCGGGGGTGTATCGCACTGGCAGCACAGACCCAGGGCACAGATGCACAGATGCGAAAAACACATGCACCAGGTGCTCCGCACTAGTGTTGTATCAACATGACAGCCAGGTATCTAGCACTTTCCAAAGAGGTGAGCATTAGTAGGCTACATATTTTCTTTTTTTTCAAATTCTTTATTTATAAAGGTAAGCAAGGTAAGCACCACAGATATAGCCATGTACAAAACAGGCGGTATCATCCGCAAGTATAATCAAAGGAAGTACATCATAGTGACTCACAGGTAGGTATCGTGCAATAGCAGTCTTCAACATATAATATGGGGCCCCAGCAATACCTTCTAAGTTTTTTTTTTTTAAAACACTATACGGCGGCCAGTGAGAATACCCATTCACCAACCACCCAGGAGCAGGAAATATGCAGCAGCACTGCTGCCAAGGATAGGAAAAGAAAGAAAAGCAATAGCCAAACAAAAAGACCTAAGAGAGAAATACTTAAAAAGACTAGAAAAAAAAAAGCAAAGTATCCCATCTCCCCCGACACCCCCCCCCTCAGCCTGGGGCGTCCCCCGGGGACCACATATGAGTAGGGAATGTGTCGCCCCCTCCAGACGATCCAAGTACTTCAAGCTAAGCATGCCCGGGAGTACATCTCCAAGTTTCGAAACTGAGTCCATGTCGCCCAAGTAATTAGTCTTGCATGTCCCTCAGGGAGAAAGTCAAGTCCTCCATTGATTAAATCTCCTCCGCCCTCTGCAGCCACATTTCTATTGGGGGGGCTGCAAGCTCTTCCACTTAGCGGGGATACAAGCCCTCGCTGCATTGATCAAGTGGATCACTAAAGAGTGCTTGTATGGTTTCCTTGAAAGCGGTGTAAGGTGAAGGAGGAAGACCGATGGAGCAAACAGCAGATCCAACCCCGTTATTGTCTG
The DNA here is from genome assembly GCF_000935625.1 of Nanorana parkeri. Lineage (NCBI taxonomy): Eukaryota > Metazoa > Chordata > Amphibia > Anura > Dicroglossidae > Nanorana > Nanorana parkeri. Next base: position 44,816 of record NW_017307366.1, read on the forward strand.
TATTAGGTCAGCTACACTACACCAAAATGGTTGGATCAGGGGGCAATCCCAAAAGATATGCCTAAAGGTTCCCACACCATCGCTACACCTCCAACATATGGGTGAAGAATCTGGGTACATCCATTGAAGAACTGTCGGAACCCTGTACCACCTAGTCAGCAGCTTCTTGGTATCTTTTTGAAATAGAAGACTTAGTAGCAAAATAAAACATACGCTTGATCTGGACTCCATGTCCAGATCCGTTGCCCACTGTCTGATAAAATATGGAGGTCGATCATTCGGCGGAGCTCGCAAACAGCAGACCAGTATAGACAGGATATGTCTAGTCGGGACGGCCTTTTGGCAAAGATTTTTAAATTCCGTCGGGGGTCTGACCATAGAACTCTGATCTCCAACAGATCGCAGGTAGTGACCAATTTGGAGAGCGTACCAGTGCATTAGATTAGGCTCAGTCCTACTCTGGATCTGCGGAATCGACATCCAGCCCGCAGCTGCCCTAAAGTGGTAGGCCCTGGCATGGTCTACAACCGTCAATGCACCCCGCAATGGGCCCTGTAAACCAGGGGGGAAGTGGGGATTACCCACAACCGGTATCATTTGAGAGGGTGTCGGGGAGAGAGCAGAAGAGGAAAATATGCCCCTAACAGCCCGCATCGTAGCTCTCACCAATGGGTTCGTCCACTGCGAAACACCCCATAGTGGAAAAGGGCAGGTCTCCTGTTCCAACGCTACCCACAATTTGTGCTGCGCATTGCAGCACCAGTCCACAGCAACAGCTAACATGGCCGCTTTGTAGTAAATGCAAGGGTCTGGGAATTGTATGCCCCCCCTCTGCCACGTACCTAGACAGTATCTGATTCTGAATCTGTGCCCTCTTATTAGCCCACACGAAGGACAAAAAGGTCGACCTTAACTGCTTAAGATAAGTCACGGGGATTGAGATCGGGAGAGCCTGGAGTAAATACAATAACCTGAATGTGGGGCGATTCCAGGATCGTAAGTCCGGGGTGTTGGAGAGGGACAAAATTTTGAGAGAAAACTATACGAAGATCAGATGGCAGCAACATTCCTAGATATTTATTATGGGAGTCGGCCCATTTAAACAGGAAAAACGACCTAAGATGGTATAGGCGTGAGTCAGGTATCGACACATTCAGGGCCTCAGATTTGGAAAAACTGATTTTGAAATCGGATAACTTCCCGTAAACTGCCAAAGCTGACAGAAGGTTGGGAAGCGAAACCTCTGGATGTGTAATATAGAAGAGGAGGTTGTCTGCGTATGCTGCGGTCTTGTAGTTTCTAGAGCCAGCTTCCATTCCCGTAATGGCAGGGGATGCTTGTATCATTCGTATGAGTGGTTCAAGGGTGAGCAAACAGATAAGAGGAGATAGGGGGCATCCCTGTCATGTCCCGTTAGAGATAGAAAAAGGAGCAGAGAGAGCCTCATTGACCCTAACCACTGCCACTTGGTTCAAATAGACTGCCCCTATCAAAGTTCGCATATGGGCTCCCAACCCCACGTAGGATAAAGTTTCTTGTAAGAAGGCCCAGTTCACACGATCGAAGGCCTTCTCTGCTCCTGAAGCCCCTGGTCGGTCAGGGGCTTCAGGAGACGTCTGCGTTGCAGGGTTTGTGGGCACACATCTGGCAACACCTGAATCTGCACCCCATCAAAATCCACAGCTCCTTTCCTCCAGGCCTGGCGAAGAATCTCCACCTTTATGGTAAATGGACACGGCAGAGCACATCTGGATGACGATTAGCATCAGGTGCACGAGCACCCAGGGTTCTATAAACCAGGTCCAGTTCCATATGTGCCGTGGTTGGTTTGTCCAGGATCCCATTTAGGATCGCCTGCACCGCAGCCCGAAGATCAGTACCTGTGGTCGCCTCTGGAATACCCCGCAGCCGCAGGTTATTGCGGAGGTTGCGGACTTCTGAATCTTCAAGCCGGAGCTGTAGCTGCAACAGGTGGGTTTGCTGCCGCTGCAGGGTACGTTCAACACGGGGGAGACGCTAGTCTGTGCGCCTTTCCAATGACTTTATAAGTCATTTTGAAAGTATTCCCTGTAATAGGATTTTATGTCTGCGTCTGTTGAAAAGCAGCAAAAAAAAAGAAAAGGCATTGCACTTTGTGGGATACCCCTCTGTTATGCACTGTCCAGAAGAACTATCACCAAAGTTTTGAAAACCTTGTGGTATCTGCCAGGGAATCATGTGCATGAAGCACTTGCTCTGAGTGTGATCCATTAGTGCATTGCATTGTGCTGTTAATGGGTTTCCTGTTTGTTCTGTGCTGTAGCTCCACCCCAGACTAAAGTATAATTTATGCATGTTCCCGAGTTACAGCACTAGCCCCTGCTCTAGGGTTGCCACCTGTCCAGGATTCACCCGGACAGCTCGGGTTTTGAATGATGTGTCCGGGTTTCATGGCAGCTGAAACCCGGACACATGAAGTCAGGCAGACAGGGGCAACCAAAATTAAGATAGGGGCTACTGGCCCCCCACTGAAAATAGTCTCGACTGTGATATTTACATATGAATGGGTGATGCTATTTACATATGAATAAGCCACAACTCATTCTCCCAAAAACATTTCTATGCATCGCTAGAGTGTTCGGGTTTCGGTGGAAGAAAAGGTGGCAACCCTACCCTGCTCCCTCTGTATTGTCACTGATTCTAAATGTGAACACCCCACTCCTAAGCAGCAGCCTGTACCAATATGTAGTTGTAAAATGTTTTTTTTGCAGTCTGCTCATCTGGACACACAGACTACATTACTAGCTGCTGGCTTCTGTTCTGGCTGCACTGGATATGAGCACAGTCATTCACAAAAACACATGCCCACTACACAAGGCGGCAGCTAGTACTATCATACAACTTAGTTTAGACCCGTCTGCCTGCTATTGTGAAGAGAGGTGGTACCTGCTGACTTGTGTTGTGGATGACGGTGGCTGGAAAAAAACATTATAATTCATAAAAACACAAACCCTCTACATAAACTAGCAGCTTGTTACTTCTGGCACCTGCTTTTGTGGGGAGAGGAACTAGAGTAATAGCAGCCAGCCTGCTTTGTCGGCTTGTGTTTTTGAATTATTGAATAATAATATGTGATGACGAGGGAGCATGAAGCCAGCTTCCCGGACAATCAGAAAGCAGGGCGTTGCGTCATTACACGCTGCCCGGCTTCCTGATTGGCCGGGAAGTTGGCTCCATGCTCTCTCATCACAAGTGACGAGAGAGCATGGAGCCGCTTCCCGGTCAATCGGGAAACCGGGCAGTGTGTAATGGCGGGCTGCCCAGCTTCCTGATTCCGGAAGTACTTGTGCTAGGCATCGGGGCATTTGGGCGAGTACGAGTATAGCTATAGCTATAGAGCACTAGAGATCTCAGCAATACTTAATAATACGGTCAGGGGTGCGTGGAACGCAGAGTGCGGCGGTCAGGGGTGCGTGGAACGCAGAGTGTGGCGGTCAGGGGTGCGTGCAGCGCAGGTTGCGGCGGTCAGGGGGCGTGCAGCGCAGGTTGCGGCAGTCAGGGGTGCGTGCAGTGCAGGATGCGGCGGTCAGGGGTGCGGGCAACGCAGGGTGCGCTGCTCAGGGGTGCATCGCAGATAGAAAAGGTGCTTACAGTTCTAATGTGCTCTGTCCTCATGCCCTCTTCTTCCTCTCCGGGTGGTGGCGGGGGGAGGGAAGAAGCGTCGATCCCCAAGCCACATCGATGTTCCTCTTCTGCCTCTGCAGGCCCCGCTGAGCTGTGATACACAGCTGTGCTGCCCTCTCGCTCCCAGCCAAAAGCAGCTGCGATGGGCGGGGGAAGATTCAGCTGGCTGCCGACTGCCGAGGAGCCCGCTTTGGGCGGGCAGCACTTTCAGTTCTATAGAACTGACAGATCGCCGCTGTATTAGCGGCAGCCTCTGTTTTAAAGGGGAATCAGTGGGGGGGCACACAGGGGGGCAAGGAATAACCTAGGGGGCAATTGCCCCCCCTTGCCCCCTGTAGCGACGCCCATGTTGTACACAGCCCACCGCCGGTCAGCTAGAAACTAAAAACCACGGTGGTATGCTAACAGCTATCCGCGCCTAATGTTGTTTACACGGCCTAATGTTGGGGGCCTTAGAATCCACTCCTCACTTTGTAGGCTAAAACAGACGTGTCCCGATCCCCCGCTTATACGGCAGCAGCCAATCGTCTACACGTTCGTATTCACCCTACTCTGTGTCATAAGACAGCCTCAGAATAATGAAGATCCTCCGCTATACAATACAATGGCTTCAGTCTATTCCTCGATGTGACAACTCGATGATCCCAACAACATCTCCTAATTTCCGGGCTGCCTGCCCCATACAGGGACCTGCAGGAAAAACAAAGAGGGAGTCAGACTTACGGTTAGATGCTGTAGCAGAAACCAAGCAGTGGATAGAACCTTATTTAGGATTTTTTGGTGCAGGACATAAGTATGGTACAACAACGTCCTTAAGGTGGAAGGCAGAGACCACCTTAGGAAGAAAGAAGACCTTAGATCTCAGTAATATCTTATCCTTGTGGAGAACCAAAAGACAACCTTGTGAGTGAGTAGGGTCAGAAAAATGTCTCAGGGGTTTAAAGGGTGGCTTCTGCAGAGCTAGCAGAAATAAGTTGAGGTTCCACACAGTCACTGGAGTGCAGGGGAGAAAAGGTAAGTGAGCCCTGCACATAGGCCTTCAGTAGAGGGTAAGAGGCAAGTGACCGCGAGAAAAGAATCACCAAGGCAAAAATGTGGTACTTGATAGTACCAAAGGCAAAGAGTTTAGACCAGACTGGCCCATGGAGTACTTCCTGGGATGGAACTTTATCACTTTGAATCAAGCAAAATAAGTCTTCCAGATTTGATGCTAGACCTTACAGGAGGTTGACTTCCTAGCTTTCAGAAGCATAGGGATACCAGCTTCCCAGGGGCCCCTGTCCTTCAAAAGCCATGCCGTTAATGCGAAGCAGGGTGAAATGCTGGTCCAAATGACCCGGGGACGCTGAACTGTCAATAAATAACGATTGATCGGAGCCGGCTGTGACGTCACGACCGGCTCCGCCCAGTTGTTATTCATTGGCCAGGAACTGCAGGTGCCGGACAATAGGAAACAGTTGGGCAGAGCTGTCAATGCTAGCCCTTTTTCTTTAAAAAAAATATATTTATTTTTTAATTTTTTAATTTATTTATATATA
>NW_017307366.1:50078-61458 GCF_000935625.1 Nanorana parkeri
ATTTATTTATATATATATTTTTTTAAATTCAACTTTTTTTTAAAAACTATTCTCATTGATTTTCTATTCTGCTCGGCACTATGGAGGTACTGAGAAAAATAGCCTAGCCGAATGCCGCTATTCACTCACTGCTGTTCGTCCCCTATGAGATGAGTGAGCTGCCAGAGCTTCGGCTCAGCTGATCCAGATGTTGGATTGGCTGAGTCGAAGTCCTTCTGTACTTCGGCTCAGCTGAACATAAAGAGCGTGTTCGGCTGACCGAAGTGCAGCCGATGTATGGCTGATTTCAGCCGATGTACGGCTGAAATCAGATTTTTGCCTTGGTGATTCTTCAGCCGTACTGAGCCGTAGTGAATAGCCGAACGTTGTTCGGCTCGGTTATTCACTCGGCTGCCGTCGGCAGCTTTGTGAATAACCCGGTTAGTGTTATTTTCTTGCAAATGCTTACATGATAGAAGTCAGCAGAGCTTAATCTCATTCACTGACTTAAGGGAAAATTCCCTTGCAAAGTGAACAGCCTATTTGCCTTTAGTAAATAAACCCCAGTAGGTCTGGACAATCTGGAAGTGCCCAAGGAGAATCTGCCAGGAGTTGTCCACGTACCATGGACACCTGAGTCAGTTGTGAGAAATGAAGATCACCAGAATGCCCTCTGTCTCGACCCTTCTAAAGAAGGGAAGGTAGGAGTTGCAGAGGAGGGAAGGCATAAATTAGGATTAACTGATCCTTTGGAATCACCAAGGCATCCACTGCAAAGGCCTGGGGATCCCTGACAACACACCTATCCAGCTGGTTTAATCGGAACACCAGGGAGCCCATATCCAGCACCCCAACTTGAGACAAAGGTCATCCAGATGTTGATGATTGAGGAAGTCTACCTGCCAATTTTGCACATCTGGAATGTGTATGGCAGACAAGGCCGGGGCGTGAAGCTCCACCCAAAACCAGGATTAGGTCTGCTTCTCTTTGAGATGCCTGACTTCTGATGCCTCCCTGATGGTTGATGTAAGCCAGGGCCATGGCGTTGTCTGACTGAATCCTGGTTGAGTAGCCCTGTAACTGAGGGGACCAGCCTTGAAGGGAAAACTGAATGGCCCTGAGCTCCAGGATCTGGATCAAGAAACAAGATTCCTATGTTGACCACTTCCTTTGAACTGAGAGGTTCCCTAGTACCCCAGCCCAACAGGTTGGTATCCAAAGTGAGCACTTTTGAGACCATCAGGAATAAGGATTTAACTGATTCCATAGTGATCCACCATGTTAGGGTAAGCTTTTTTTTGCTAGGAAAGCTAATTGGAAGGTCCAAGGACTGAGCCTGTTTGTCCTACAAAGCCAAAATGATGAGCTTCAACAGCCTGGAAAGAAACTGAGCATGGGGAACTGCCTCAAAGAAGGTCACCATTGAGCCCAGCACCTTCAGGCTAAAGCTCACAGATGGGTGACCATAAGGTCAGAGCAGGGAAATAGGATCTACTCTGGGGAAGGAAGATCCTCGTCAGGGTTTGTATCATTCAATGAATGTTGCACAACAAGGCTTGTGCTGAATGTTCTCTGAGGAGAAGGTTGTCCAGGTACCCCACTATGGGGATCTTCTGGGATCAAACCAGAGCCAACACAGGAGCCAGAATCTTGGGGAAGACCCAAGGCACAGTGGACAGGCCAAATGGAAGCGCAACCAATTGTTAGTGTTGCCTCTTTGATGTTCACTGATGTCAGAAAGTCTTCCAGGTTCAGGGAGGCGATAGCAGAGCACCTGAAATTTTTGGACTCGCAGGAACCCATGGAGGATCTTGAGATGGAGAACAGGGTGGCCCCGCCCTTTGCTTTGGGAACAGTAAACATGTTGGAGTAAAACCCTTGCAACTGTTCTGCTTCTGGTACAAGGACCATGACTTCCTAGGAAAAAAGCTGACCTAGGGCAGCAAAAAGATTCAACTGTCTTTTGGGAGATTTTGGTAAGCTTGATTGCAGAAATCGACCAAGGGTTACAAAACTCCAGCTTGTATCCCTTGGTTATGATGCTCTGGACCCAGGCATTGGAAATGGACTAGGCCCAGTAGGGCTATAAGGCCTAGAAACGTCTCCCAACTTGAGAAAGTGAGCGCATCCCTTCATATTGAAGGCTTTGCTCTTGAATTTTGGAGGGCAGGGACTTACAATACAACTTACAATGTAGAGTCACAGCAGGAGCTGGATCACTGTGTGTTGCCAGCTTAGTGTGCACCAAGGGAGGAAAATGGTAGGAGTATGCGCAGTGGGGACACCCAGATAGAGGCTGTGCAGGCTCCAAGGAAAGGTGCCAAATTAAAAAATATGGGGGGTTGGCGATCTCCCCCCCTAACCCCGCACACTGAAACCCCGAATTGACACGCTGGGGGCAAAGGCAGAACTAGGTACCTGAATAGGAACAAGCCCTGACTTAACACTAGACATGTGTGATTCGTTTTGGAAAAATTTGTTTTTCGGACGAATTTTCGTTATTCGGAGATTCGGATGAATCCAAATCTCCGAATAACAGAAATGACGAATGAAAACGAATCCGAATTTCCGAAAACGAAAATTTAGGATGAAATTTATTAGTTGTAGTCTGTACGAATTTTCGTTTGTGGACGATTTTTTTCCCCCACAGTCTGCAGAAGAGAAAAAAAAAAGTGTGTGGTTCCCCCCTAATTGATACCAGACCATTTAGGTCTGGTAGGAATGTTAGAAGACACCCCCCAAGTTAAAAAAAATGTGTGGGGCTCCCCCCAAAATCCATACCAGGCCCTTTAGGTCTGTTAGGAATTCCTACCAGACCCTTGATCCGAGCACAGGCCTTTGCATGGCAGGAAAGGGGGAGGCGATCGAGCGACCCCCCTCCCTGCGCCTTACGAGGCCACGTACCCTCGGCATTGGGAGGGTGTCCCCATGCCGATGGGGACAAGGGCCTCTTCCCCACAACCCTGACCCGGTGGTTGTGGGGGTCTGCGGGCAGAGGGGCTTATTCGCATCAATGTACCCCTTAAATTAGGGGGGGACCCCTTTCCTGACTTGCCGGACCTGTGCTCGGATCAAGGGTCTGGTAGGAATTTCAGGGGACCCCACATTTTTGTTTCTCCATTTTGTGGGGGGTGGGGTTCCCCCTTAAAATTAATATCAGACCTAAAGCACCTGGTATGGATTTTGAGGGGAACCCCACAGACATTTTTTTTTTAACTGGGGGGGTCCCTCCTAACATTCCTACCAGACCGAAAGGGTCTTGTATCAATTGGGGGGAACCGAACGCTTTTTTATTCTCTTCTGCAGACTGTAAGAAAAAAAAATTTGTGCACAAACGAAAATTCATACAGACTACCGCTAACAAATTTTATCAGAATCCGGATCCCAAAACAAATTGACTTTCAGACCCGAATCCCGAAAAAACGAAGTAACGGAAAATCTGAATGAATACGAAACAATTTTTTTGGCGGTGCACATGTCTACTTAACAGCATCGCCCTGGACCAGTAAAGCACCCTGCAGCACCTACACACGCTGCACAAAGTGCCAAGGAGTGTACCCCACACCATATCCAGTGCCTTAAGCACATTACAGGCCAGTCCTGCATCTTCCTTTCAGCTGGGTCCAGGTAATCTGTTGAGGACAAAAACCATCCAGATTTCTGCTTCTAGGTACAGCATTGGCTGTGAGCAGCCATTGTCCAATCATCTGAAGGTAGCTACAAACCCATCAGTTCCAGAATTAACTGCTTGTATCCTTTGATGTACAATCAAGAAACATTAATCCCTTGGTTTATGCCAACACTACAAACTGGGCAGAGTAAATATATTACAACACCACAATTGTCTCTCAACTCATAATGAAAAACATAAAATCCACCAGGCTGTTTAAATGCTTATTACAGGTGGATACATAGAATCAGATTTACATTTGATTGTGGACAGGTGCATCAAATTATAATGAAAAATCCACACGACTGTCTGCACAGTCATATCACGTCATGGCAGGCATGTTATCCTCAGGCATTACAGGGACAGTGGACCTGTATTTTTTGAGAACGATTTTTAACTCTATATACAAGATTGCTATTGTTCTTTAATAAATACCACCACAGACATTTGGTGTTGTGCCATTGCAAAGCACATATTACTCTTCAATGCTTTGTTTCTGTGCATCCGATGAGCCCACTGACCTGTACATCATTAGCCTAGGGAAATGAATGTGTCATACTTTCCTGAATAGTATTGACAGCTAGAATTCAGCAGCTCAAGTGACAAATTATAAGACCAAATGAGGGATACATGGATTTTCAGGTATAACAATGTGTGGTGATCTATTTATCATGGGTTTTTAACCTGGTGATCTTGCCTCATCCAGTTCTATATTTGGGTTAGAATTCCATCATTTGCAAACATTACAAGTGTATGCTGGAATAATACATGGACCTTTACAATCTCTGTGTGGCTATTCCCAATTATTGTGAAGTGGATATATATATATACAATATAGATGTATATGTATGGTTGGTTTATTGTGGGTTTTTATAAATGTACCCTTTGGGTGATATTAATCTTTGATCACTAAAATATATTGACTTTTATATATAATCTTGATTAGTGATGTGACTTTATAAGTCTTTTTGAAAATGTTACTTATTGGTATAAAATAGGGGCAATAAGTCCCCACTATGGTTATATGGTAAAAACAAAGTAAAGCAACTTAGGGATTTTCATTGTTTCCTGTTTAAACATAAATTCCTACAAAATTTACCAGTTTGCCTAATCAAAATCGTGACAGACTGTGCTAATTTTATGTAATCATTTTCCAACTTTACATTCTCAGTTTGTCATGAACTTGGGATTGTTGGGGTTATGCAAGAATCTTACTTTGGGCACCTTAAAGAAAACCTTTTAAAACAGGAATATTGGAGCTGCCACTTTAAATTTGTTTGGAAGTTTCAAGTTCAGGAACATTTCTCCTTACCTTTCCTTAACTACTTAATGACTCTTAATTGACAAAAATTCCATTCTAGAGCTCTGATTTTACTGGCAGCATACTTATTCCAGGTAAGTGAGTCACTCAGTAGTGAAATAATGGTACTAATGGCACCACCCATATTTCTATGATCACATGTTACCTTTAAAGCTTTAGCAGCAAAGTAATATAGGCCAGTGTGCCTTACTTGAAGCAACTACTACACAAAATGATCATGAGGAACAAATTAAATAGGGATGCACAGATACCGATACTAGTATCGTATTGGTGCCGATACCGATTATTTGGGTGAGTTCTCGTACTCGCACAAATGCTCCGATACCTAGCACGAGTACTTCCTGTATCAGGAAGCGGGGCAGCGCATCATTACACGCTGCCCGGTTTCCTGATTGGCCAGGAAACGGCTCCATGCTCTCTCGTCACTTGTGATGAGAGAGCATGGAGCCGACTTCCCGCCCAATCAGGAAGCCGGGTAGCATGCAATGACGCGCTACCTGGCTTCCCGATTGGTCAGGAAGCTAGCAAATCTGGAAGCCGGGCGCCGTGTAATGACGCAGCGCCCGACATTCTGATTGGCCGGGAAGCCAGCGTCATGCTCCCTCGTCATCTCATGAATCATAATATTAAGAAAGTGACCTTAAAGCATTAGTTTGTATTGCTTTAGAAAAAATGTGACCTGTCCCTTTAAGAAAAAGTATCGGTAATTGGTATCTGCGAGTACTTGATCAAAAGTATTGGTACTCGTACTCGGTCTTAAAAAAGTGGTATCGGTGCATCCCTAAAATTAAAGATGCACATGTGCTCAAACTATGGGCATTAAATTATTTCCATACTATTTACAAGCAGTAAAATGGCTTTAAAATAAGCAATCCCTGATCTTTCTAGCTGCTTGTACTGTAAATAAATTATTTCTCAAAGATCACAAAAAAGGTTCTAAAGTTGGCTTTTAGTCAGTTTGTAACAGCTTAGAAATGCCTGCTGTGTTTACATTAGCAGCCTGGCAGGCTGCCAATATTCCAGTGCAAAAAAAAAGTTATAGGAAAACAGCTAACATTTTGGTGCCTCAATTGTGAACTTTAAAGGAAATTTCCACCTTTGTAAGTGATTTTGAGTTTTTGGTGGTAATGGGGAGGTGCAGGGAGGATGTACATGTGTGTGCATTCTAAGGAGTCACAGGGCTGGTTTTCATACTTTATTTTATGGACTCTTTCAAAGGCCAGAGACATGGAAATTCAAAATTCCCTCCACAAGATCTTCAATAGTCTCTCAGAGGGTAGGGTTGTTATCTCTAAACTGCAATCAGCTGTTCCCCCCTCCTCCCCCCTCCCCTCTGAGAGAGCAGAGATGAGTCTAAAGGTGCCCATACACCTTACGACCATCGCAAGACTTTTGTCTTGCGATGGTCGTATGCTAATTGAAAGCTCGTACCATCTGCCCACCTTGGACGGGCAGATCGTACTTGCGATCATCAAAAAGCCCACCCCGCTGAGGGGCGGGCTTCCGATGACCGCTATGCAGAACGGGCAGTGTGCGCGTGCGCACACCGGCCCGTTCCACAGCTATCGAACGAGCAGGCTAGAAACCCGCCGACAATCGTACGATTCTCGGCGGGGTTTTGAGCATGCTGGTTCGACAAAAGGCGTGCGACCGCACAGTAGAAACGGTCGCACGCCTTCCATACACTGTACGATTCTCGTACGATCGCGGGATTTCCCACGATTCTCGTACGAGAATTGTACAGTGTATGGGCACCTATAGCCCTGTGTGTCTGTGTGTGAGGGAGATCTCCTGTCAGTGTGATGAAGAATCTCCTGCACTTGTCCTCTGTGTCTCTCTCTCTCTCTCAGATCTCTCCCCCTTATCCTGGGTCACATTTACTCCCTGCTGCCCAAAGTACAGGTTCCCCATGTCCCCCCTCCCCCCACCATTCTTCTCATTTACAGATATGACAGAATAAATAAAAAGGCAAGGGGGGGAGGGAGGGAATTGATAAAAACTGGAGCAAACAGAATCTAGAGCCATGGCAACCAATCAGCATCTCTCTTCAGTTTTCGATAGATCCCCCACTGTGCGGTGTCACCAGGGATGTGCAGGTTCACCGAGGATGTGCGGGGTCACCGGGGTTGTGTGAGGTCACTGGAAATTTTTAGATGTCACCAGGCAGGGGCGTCCCGAGGCTGGGTGACACCCACTTGGTAATGGATGCCGGCAGAGAGAGGAGGGGACAGTCACCCGGCGGGATAAGGTATGCCGCCGGGTCCCCTCCTCTCTCCTAATACTGTCAGGATACTCCTCTCTCCTGATACCGAGCGGCCGACTTTTCAGAGGGGGGTGTGTAATATCTAAATTGCCTTGGCTTCCTGAAATAAGCTAACTTGCTATTCTCTGCTTCCAATGATTATAACGATACAATGGTTAAAAGAAGATATGGTCTTATTTATTTATACACAAGTCTAACTAAACATAATAAAAGATACAAACAGATACAAAGTACAGTAAGACAATCAAGAGAATACTTTACACAGTCCGTCCTATGGTTCCTATATGCTGGCTGGGCTCAAAGAGAGAGAGCAATATTGCTGCGCACAGACTTTTATACCCATTCATACACATACATCGACACCCCCTTTACCCAGAATTCCGCATGTCCCTTAAATGTCTTTCGGCCAATCGGCATGGTCCTTCATATTTGTCCACATGCACTGTAGTCCTCCAGCAGGGGGCACCATCGTACTGCAGATCCTTCCTTGGCCTAGGTCAACACCTTGTCCTTTGATCTTTAGACAATGGCCAGTCACCTTCATATGCAAAGTAGGATATCTTGAGTGTGTCTTCCCAATGCACATACACTCCTATCAACACCACAGGGTGCATAGCTTGATGTCTTGTCCAGATGAAGGAATGTCACCTTGATCATCTCCGTTGCCATGCCTCCTGCAGGCATGAACAACACACAGTTGGTCTCTTTGATGAGCACTGCCATCAAGATTTGAAGATAGCTGTTCGGCAGCTTTCGTACATGAAAATGTTGTACATTCCAAGAGGGTGACACCAAAATGACTGAGTCATTTTGGTGTCACCCCTCCAATGGTGTCACCCGGGTGCGGGCCGCACCCCCCGCACCCCCCTTGTGACGCCACTGTCACCAGGTGTGTGCAGGGTCACCAGAGATTGTATGGTGTCACCGGAGAACTGCGGGGTCACCGGAGATTTATGGGATCACCGGAGATGTGTGAGGTCACTGGAAATTGTTTGGTGTCACCATGGATGTGCAGGGTCATCAGAGATTGTATGGTGTCACCGGAGAACTGCGGGGTCACCGGGGATGTGCAGGGTCACCGGAGATTGTATGGCATCACCGGAGAACTGTGGGGATGTGCAGGGTCACCGGGAATGTGCGGGGCCACGGAGATTGGTGTCACCGGAGGATGTGTGAGGTCACTGGAAATTGTTTGGTGTCACCGGGGATGTGCAGGGTCACCGCAGATTTTTGGTGTCACCGCAGATGTGCGGGCTAACTGTTGGTTGGTGTCACCGCAGATGTGCTGGCTCACCGTTGATTGTTTGGTGTCACCGGGGATGTGCGGGGTCACCAGTAGGGATGTTCAGATACCAAGTACTCGGTACAATTACAAGTACAGATACTTTTCCAGCTCCAGGACTAGACTAGAGAAAAATTCAAAAGTTAGGAGGCAGCTGTCATTTTAAAGGAGCATACGGAGCTCCTGGAATTTGTACATCCCCATTTTAATGCATTATTTTTTTAAAATAAATATATATAAGTGATGCACCGATACCATTTTTCCAAGTACAAGTACTGATACTTGCCGAGTACTTACAGATACAAGTACTGATACATTTTTGCTTATTGTCATGTGACAGTTTTTCTCAAACAATGCAGTCTAATGATTTCAGGACAGTGGTGGAGCGCCAGCGCTAGGTCCCAGCTGCAACCCTGGTAGTTCTCATGAAAATGCCACGTATCGGCACTGGTGTCCGAACTGAACCAGAGATTGTTTGGTGTGACCGGGGATGTGCGGGGTCACTGAGGATGTGCGGGGTCACCGGGGATGTGCGGTGTCACCGGGGATGTGCAGGGTCACCGGGGATGTGCAGGGTCACCGGGGAACTTGCCGAGTACTTACAGATACAAGTACTGATACATTTTTGCTTATTGTCATGTGACAGTTTTTCTCAAACAATGCAGTCTAATGATTTCAGGACAGTGGTGGAGCGCCAGCGCTAGGTCCCAGCTGCAACCCTGGTAGTTCTCATGAAAATGCCACGTATCGGCACTGGTGTCCGAACTGAACCAGAGATTGTTTGGTGTGACCGGGGATGTGCGGGGTCACTGAGGATGTGCGGGGTCACCGGGGATGTGCGGTGTCACCGGGGATGTGCAGGGTCACCGGGGATGTGCAGGGTCACCGGAGATTGTTTGGTGTCACTGCAGATAAGCGGGGTCACTGTTGATTGTTTGGTGTCACCGGAGATGTGCAGGCCACCGGGGATAGTTTGGTGTCACTGCAGATGTCCCCGGTCACCGAGGATGTGTGGGGTCACCGGAGATTGTTTGGTGTCACTGGAGAAGTGCGTTGTCACCGGGGATGTGTGAGGTCAGTGGAAATTGTTTGGTGTCACCAGGGATGTGCGTGGTCAAAGATGTGTGGGGTCACCAGAGATGTGCCGGGTCACCGGAGATTATTTGGTGTCGCCGGCGATGTGCGGGATCACTGGAAATGGTTTGGTGTGCCGACGACTGACACGTAGTGCAGATGGGCGAAGTGAGTCCCGCGAACTGCCTGCAGAACTGCCTGCCGTGTCAATCCTACCCCAGTTGGCCGTAAACTGAAATTGAGCCAAACCTGCCGCTGCTTTGGCCGAAAATGCCCGGTGGTAGTCATAAAAAGCGTGGCCACCATACTTGTAGCCCAGGTCGACCACAGCATGCAAGTATGCGTCCAGCTCCTCCCTCCGGTTGGGACTCACGGAACATATCACGTCCCGGTATGTCCCGACAAACTCGGGGATGGACAGCTTCCTGTTCAACCTCGGTTCCCTGGCCCTCAGAATGACGGACACCTCTCCGCAAGCATATGCCCTGTTATCGGAGACGTCGTGTGCTGCAATGAGCAGTGAAGCTAAATTGACGTCCTTCCCCTCCAAAATGTCCTTCCGCAAATTTACAGGGACGAAGTGTGCTGGCGTGATGTTGGAAGGGCTGGCAGCCGTACCTGAGATCGGGGGCACCTGGGCGCTAGACCCTGGTGCACCCGAGGGGGTGCTAGAAACGTCCTGTACCGCGGCCGCGGGAACAACCGCAGCCTGTCTCTCCAGAGCCTCGGCCCGGTGCTGGAGGTCGTGCAATGAGGTAGAAATAACGTTCAAAGTGGCGTGAATTTGAGTAAACGATGTGACCACAGTCTGCATGGGCACCTGCTGGGAGCTGACACTAGCGGCAGCGGGGGGAAACAGCAAGCGGAACAGCTCCGCCTTCCTCGCCGTGGCCGGAAAGGGGATACCCTTCTTCTGAAGCTCCAGAGCGAGCTTGGGGATCATCCATGCCCTGATGGAAGGCGCCTTCCCGCGCTCAGAAGCCCTGGTAGGAGTAGCCAGTAGTGAAGCCAGGTCCACACTCTCTGAAACGTGAGACATCTCGGTCGGTCCTCACTGTAAAACACGAGAAAAAGGGCATGACCCCCCTGCCAAATTACCTATCGTGTGACCTGCAATGAAACTCAGTGACGTGTGTACGTGCGTGGCCCTAAGCTGGGCTCCGCCAGGACAACGCGGGAGCCACTGTCTGCGACTGCTCGCTTACTGTCCGTGGGGCTAGCGCCGGATCAGATGGCCGGATGATCCGTCAGTAAGCGTAAATGCATGTAACACGATGACGTATGAATGAGGCCGAGGCGCTAACGTGCACCAGTATTTTTAGTCCCCAGACCTCCGAACAATGTACAGTAATCGGACGCCCTCCGGCCACCTCAAATGAAAAGACGTAGTGTGGTGCGCAGGACCCGGGCCGCGTGATGCCCTGAAACATTGAAAAGAAGCCGGACACGGAACCGGAAATGTAATGCAGGATGCTGCAAGAGTACGCCCGCCAGTGCCGCAGCTCTCAATGAGTGAACGTGACAGCCAGCGGACCGCCCGCTGGGCGCGGCAACCCAAGGCATAGAGTGGGGGGCCGGCAGACCGTATCAACAAACCACCCAAGAACCAGGTGCGTGTGACCGGGGTGCTCTGGCGGGAGGCATCCGACGAATCCGGCACCTGCGGTGAACGCCACGAGAAACCACGGAGCTGCGTGACTTGTGCTTGCGTCTGAGGGTGTCGGAATGCGTGCGCCTGCGGCGCCCAACGTTGGGGTCTCCCGGCTACCAACATTCGTCCCCCTGCCCCCC
>NW_017307366.1:61595-66760 GCF_000935625.1 Nanorana parkeri
TGGACGCCCCCGCTGCTCCCCTGCGGTACCTGACCCCACTTCCCTCTGACCTAACAGAGGCACAGTGCTGCTCCCAGGTGCCCGCGGGCAAGGGGCCGACCACCGGTGACGTCACTGTGAGGCGCCGTCAGATCCCTTCGTTCCCCGGAAGCCTGGCACAAGCGGCTTAAGAGGACCGACGGGCCGGCGACTCCTCCCACAAATCAGGCTAACGGGTTAGCCTCAAACATATAAATATCTCTTAGATATTCATATACCGGTTCTCATACGATTGGGTGACTTTTCACTATTTTTGTTGTCTTTATATATATATCTGTTTTTTAACTAGTTTTAACTAGTTTCTCATCAAAAAGATGAGAGAGGCCTGTAATTGGCAATATAGGTAGACCTCAACTATGAGAGACAAAATGAGAAAACAAATCCAGACAAATCACATTGGCTGATTTGGAACAAAGTTATACTCTGTTGCGGGCCCCATAGCGCCTGCATGGGTGGCTATGGCGGTAGTTCCGCCACTGGTCTTGTATGTCTTCCATTTTCTAATTATTGCTCCCACAGTTGATTTGTTCACACCAAGCTGCTTGCCTATTGCAGATTCAGTCTTCCCAGCCTGGTGCAGGTCTACAATTTTGTTTCTGGTGTCCTTCAACAGCTCTTTGGTCTTCACCATAGTGGAGTTTGGAGTGTGACTGTTTGAGGTTGTGGACAGGTGTCTTTTATACTGATAACAAGTTCAAACAGGTGCCATTGATACAGGTAATGAGTGCAGGACAGAGGAGCCTCTTAAAGAAGAAGGTACAGGTCTGTGAGAGCCAGAACTCTTGCTTGTTTGTAGGTGACCAAATACTTATTTTCCACCATAATTTGCAAATAAATTCGTTCCAAATCAGCCAATGTGATTTGTCTGGATTTGTTTTCTCATTTTGTCTCTCATAGTTGAGGTCTACCTATGATGCCAATTACAGGCCTCTCTCATCTTTTTAAGTGGGAGAACTTGCACAATTGGTGGCTGACTAAATACTTTTTTGCCCCACTGTATGTGCATGATGTATGCAGGCATCTATGTGCATATGTGTATGTGTACATGTATGTATATGTATATTCCTATATATAAATACTTTAAAAATGTTTTCAAATATTTCAGATCTGAATCCCGTACTACTCTCTGGTACTCCCTCCTGTATGAGCATTTTCTTTCTTACACATATTGGTATTTGATTGGACCATTATTCAATTAATCGCAGACGTCACATTCAAACTCACTGAAGGGCGCCCCTATTCTTTTCAGCAGTCATTTATAACAAGATCCACACTTTTTACCTGATTACTTTTGACTGTTTTCATATCTGATGCTCATTATGGAATTGTACCTACAGGAATCCTCTTCAACTACTTCAATTTCAATAAAAACATCTATTTACAAATGACCGGCACAGCTATGGGCACAAAAATGTCACCACAATATGCCAATCTCTTCATGGCTGACCTAGAAAACAGATTCCTAGCCACTCACCCTCACAAACCATACAGATATTATCGTTCTATTGATATTTTCATAATATGGACAGAAGGAGAAGAAAGCCTTTTAAACTTCCATGAATAATTCAATTACTTCCATTCAGAAATGATTTACTATCATCCAGTTTCTAAATGGGGAGGAGCCTCTGTACAGAGTGCTACTCCCCATTGAGAAACTCATGAATGAATAGGAAGTGATGTAAAGAACTTCCTGTTCATTTATAACCGGGGACACATAGTACAACACTGGAGTGATCAGCTGATTGCTCCAGTGTTTGTCCTGCACAGAGGATTGCTACATATCACTGATATGTACCGATCCTCTACCGCTTGGCCATGCACGCAGGGGGGCTCAGCTTCTTCTCTGGATCTCCGCTGCTCTCCCGGGCATAGGCAGCAGGGGATCCGAGAAGTGAGGGAAGCACTTCAGCCACGGGGGGTAGCCTCTGTCACAGCAGCAGCTTTGCGATCAACTGGTAGATCGCGATAGACTTAATGGGCACCCCTGCTCTACATCAATTATTGCACACTGATTAGATGTGGGAAAATCTACCACATTTTACAGAATGTTTTTCTTTAGACAAAAAATTTACATTGAATTCCAACTCACAGTGCATAGTATGTTATTTTTTGGATTTGGCACAATTGTTTTGTGAAAGGTTTGGTGGCAGAACATTTGTCATAAGTAGCATTCATCAATTATACAGTTGTCAGGTATTGACTCTAAACCTCAGTGTTATCCCTAACTCAAACTCTAAGCATTTCCTCTGGCAGACATTAAATAGCAGCATTTAGTCCACTAATAGTCTTATTAGAACATTAAAAATATGTACCTACAGCTGGCTAAAGTGCTTGAAAATCTCTTGATATAAGCCCTCTGAAATCTCCATTTTAAAATAAATACTCTATTAACCTTTTAATAAATGCATTACACTACTAGCAGTGAGAATACTGTGAAGCTGAAAATGCCATGTGATAAACAATTTGGTACCTGCCTCAAATTCTGATTTTCAGTGCTTAAAATATGTGCCAAAAACTACATGCTAACATGAAGTGATCTACACATTTGTCTCCAGTTTCACTAGTTATTAATGCATAGGAAACATTAGTTAGCTACAGGCACTAGGGCTAATTGCTTATGATAAAAAATAAATATAGCCCTCACGGGCAGGGCCCTCCTTACCATCTTGTCTTAAATTGTATTGTGACTGTAATGTCTATATTGTAAATCGCTGTGCAAACTATTGGCGCTATATAAATCCTGTATAATAATAATAATAATAATATAATGCAAGTGTGAATAGGTTTTCAAATATCTACCAATCCCTGTCACATGGGAAATATCAGTGGTTAACATACACATATGCTATCCACATATATAAGAGGAGAAAAATAAAAAGTCATAAATTTCACATACAAAAAAAAATAAATGAAAAACTTGAAACCATTAGAAAGCCCTCCCTACTGCAGGGCCCTGCATGCATATACATGCAACTGTCAATAATGAACATCAGAATGTCAATATTGTGTAATACACAGTATCCCTTAAATAAATATATGGATTTTGTGCTGAAATAAAGACGCGTACATAAGCGATCAAAGGCTATGATAAATGATCATTATATTATTATACAGGATTTTATATAGCGCCAGCAGTCTGCGCATCGCTTTACAATATAAGGAAGACATTACTATTACAATACAATTCAAGACAACATGGTAAGGAGGACCGTGCCCGTGAGAGCTTACAATCTAGAGGGGAGGGGGAAGTGGCACATGAGGAGGTAGCTGTGTGGGGATAAATGGTTTGAGAAATTGGTATTTCAGTGGTTATGTTGAGGTCGGATAAGCTTCCCTGAAGAGGTGAGTTTCAAGGGAACGCCTAAAGGTAGTCAGAGTAGGAGATAGACGGACAGGTTGGGGTAAAGAGTTCCACAGAGTGGGGGAGACTCTAGTGAAGTCCTGGAGGCGAGCATGGGAGGAGTTGACAAGGGAGCTAGAGAGCAAGAGGTCTTGGGAGGAGCAAAGGGGACGGTTAGGGTGATACTTGGGAGACAAGGTTTGAGATATAGACGGGGGCTGCGTTGTGAATTACTTTGTAAGTGGTTGTTAATATTTTGAATTTTGAGGAGGGAGTTACAATAGTCGAGACGAGAGATAACAAGGGAGTGGATAAGAAGCTTTGTGGTTTAATTGGTGAGGAAGGAGCGTATTTTGGAGATGTTACAAAGGTGAAGACGGCAGGATTTGGATAGTGATTGGATGTGGGAAAGAAAGGTGAGGTCGAGTCAAGGATGACACCCAGCACCCTGGCATGGGGGGAGGGTTGAATTGTTGTGTTATCAATCATGATTGAAAGGTTGGGGGAGGGTGCACGGTGTATGGGAATACCATAAGCATATAGCAAGAGTACGGAGTAGTGGCCGTTGTTTTTAGCTGGTAGTAGGTCATTAGTGAGTTTTAGGAGGGCAGTTTCAGTGGAGTGTTGGGGGCAAAAGCCGGACTGTAAGGGATCCAGAAGGTTGTCGGTGAGGTGGCAGTTCAGGCGGTTGTAGACGAGGCGTTCAAGGAGTTTGGAGGTGAAGGAGAGTAGGGAGATAGGTCTGAGATTGTTGAGGTTGGTGGGGGTCCAGTGAAGGTTTTTTGGGTATTGGGTGGCCAGTGCATGTTTTAGAGGGGAGGGAAAGATGCCAGTGGAAAGGGAAAGATTAAAAATGTGAGTAAGCGAATGTAGGATGGAGCAAGAGGTTGATCGGAGTAGCGGTGAGGGAACAGGGTCCAGGGAGCAAGTGGTGAGGTGGGTGTCAGAGAGAAGCTTTGCAACTTCCTCATTGGAGACAGGGTCAAAAGAGGAAACTAACAAGTGCAATGGTGGGCCAGGTACATAAACAGGGAGAGGTGACTGGGCAGTGGGCATTTCATATCGGATTGCATCTATTTTGTTTTTGAAATGAATGGCAATGTCCTGGGCAGTGAGTGAGTTAGTGGGTGGTGGACATAGTAGAGAGTTAAAAGTAGAAAAGAGTTGATGAGGTTTGGATGAGAGTGTATTAATGAGAGTGACAAAATAAGTCTGTTTGGAAGCACGGAGGGAGGAGTTATATTTTAGGAGGGCATTGTGACGGAGACAAGGTACCCCAACTGGGTACCTCCGCCAAAGAGCGTCTCCTGCCCGCCAAACCCCACTCTCAGCCAGCAGATTCGTAGGAACCAGCCCCTAACCCCCAATCACGAGGCAAAACTCATGTTGAAGGTTCAACATAGAAAGAGCAACTCCTTTATTAAACACAGGACATTCACTTTAGAGACACTGGGAGGGATACAACCCCTCCCCTCCCCCTCATGACAAACACAGATAACAGATTACACAGTGATTCAGACATTTACATACACAATCAAACAGTACAATAGGGTGAGCATCAGATAAAAGGTGAGGGGGGGGAGCTATGCAACTTATATACAACTGACTGAACTTAATTAAGTCTCCATTTTGACTAGACAAACCATGTGGCCAAATCCTTGTCATCCACCATTTTAAAACATATATTTCCCAGAGGGCAACAGTGTCTGCATATAAAATGTACATTTCGCCCCAAAATCTCCTGTTCTCTTGCTGGGCCATAATCGGTGGGTAAGAGGCCAGCCTG
>NW_017307366.1:67672-84161 GCF_000935625.1 Nanorana parkeri
TGAGGGGGGAGCTATGCAACTTATATACAACTGACTTAACTTAATTAAGTCTCCATTTTGACTAGACAAACCATGTGGCCAAATCCTTGTCATCCACCATTTTAAAACATATATTTCCCAGAGGGCAACAGTGTCTGCATATAAAATGTACATTTCGCCCCAAAATCTCCTGTTCTCTTGCTGGGCCATAATCGGTGGGTAAGAGGCCAGCCTGACAAAGGAACACGGAGGGTGCAACAGCAAACACAAAAATGAAGCACTGGCTAGTTGGATTGTAATGTGTATAACGAACAGGGGATCAGATGTGATAGTAAAGAATCACTAGCGAAGAATCAATGTGATATCACTTACATGTGGATCCAGGGATCGGAAGATGGACGGCCTGTGCAGAGGATCGGGACCCTCGTGGTGTCTGTCTGGATCCGTTTAGTATATTGACTGAGGAGGTTCATCCATCGGAAGGGAATGATGTGAGCGGAGAGAGGTGACTCTGTCCGTGATGCCGCTGAGAGGATGTGGACTCCGGGCAGTGTGGAGGAGCATTGGGTAGAGAAGAGCAACGCGTTTCGAGGTATTCACCTCTTTCTCAAGCTCAAAAGGAATGATAAGGCCTTTCTTTGGCCAGGTCAGCTGTGGGCAGAGTGCGGGAGACGGTACGCAACGGAAGCTGACAGGCACCGGGTGGTCGGATCAGTGAGGAGGTGGGGATACTCTGGGTGAATGGAGGTGCATTGGGTAGAGAAGAGAGACGCGTTTCTAGGTATTCACCTCTTTCTCAAGCTCAAAAGGAATGATAAGGCCTTTCTCAAGCTCAAAAGGAATGATAAGGCCTTATCACTCCTTTTGAGCTTGAGAAAGAGGTGAATACTTAGAAACGCGTCTCTCTTCTCTACCCAATGCACCTCCATTCACCCAGAGTATCCCCACCTCCTCACTGATCCGACCACCCGGTGCCTGTCAGCTTCCGTTGCGTACCGTCTCCCGCACACTGCCCACAGCTGACCTGGCCAAAACCGAGCACCGACATCCACAACTGCGGTCACAGCAGCCCGTGCTGCACTCTATATTGTTTTGTCCCTGGTTTTCCTCCACACTGCCCAGAGCCCACATCCTCTCAGCGGCATCACGGACAGAGTCAACTCTCTCCGCTCACATCATTCACATCATTCCCTTCCGATGGATGAACCTCCTCAGTCAATATACTAATCAGATCCAGACAGACACCACGAGGGTCCCGATCCTCTGCACAGGCCGTCCATCTTCCAATCCCTGGATCCACATGTAAGTGATATCACATTGATTCTTCGCCAGTGATTCTTTACTATCACATCTGATCCCCTGTTCGTTATACACATTACAGTCCAATTAGCCAGTGCTTCATTTTTGTGTTTGCTGTTGCGCCCTCCGTGTTCCTTTGTCAAACTGCATCCACAGGTTCTCCTCCTGTTTCCAGAGCTGCACACATGTTTGTCAGTTAGCCTCCCCCATCCGAGAGCGCTGTTTATGTCCTTTTTGCCAAGAGGCCAGCCTGCAGCCCCCTCCAACTAGCACAGTGATGGTGCAGTCCGTCACATCTCTCCCCCATTACAAACTGACTAACCAGGTTCCCGATCTTCAACAGGTCGGAACAGCTGCTCTCCGGTATCCTGGTGGTGGTTTGGATGTCCCGGACTGCAGGAAAAAATCCCACCGCTGCCACCAATGTGACGGACCCCAGGTACCCCGACTGAGTACCCCCGCCAAAGAGCGTCTCCTGCCCGCCAAACCCCACTCTCAGCCAGCAGATTCGCAGTAACCAGCCCCTAACCCCCAATCACGAGGCAAAACTCATGTTTAAGGTTCAACATAGAAAGAGCAACTCCTTTATTAAACACAGGACATTCACTTTAGAGACACTGGGAGGGATAGGTGCAGTCCGCCACAGACATCTTTATACAGGGTAAAGTCTTGCAGAGACCTAGTTTTATGCCATACTCACTCCATAGTGCGGCTATGTCTCTTGAGATTTCTGGTTTCTTTGGTTTGCCACGGTTGTAGCGGATGTGGTCTAAGTCTGCGAGTAGTGAGGGGAGCCAAGGTGTCTAGGGAGGATGAGAGTGAGCTGTTGAATACAGAAGTAGCCATGTCAGGGCAGACAGGGGTGAGATTTCATCATAGAGGTTTCTCTGGGTGACAGTGTGCCGTGTAGAGGGGTTCATGGTTGGGGACAGAGTGAGGGTGAAACTGACAAGGTTGTGGTCTGAGAGGGGAAAAGGGGTGTTGGAGAGGTTGCAAGGTGTGCATAGGTGAGAGAAAACAAGATCTAATATGTTACCATCAGAGTGAATAGGTGTGTGTGTCCATTGTCTTTCATCAAAAGAAGAGGTTAGGTTAAGAAATTGAGTGGAAACTGGGGTGGTATTGTTATTAGCGATGTTAAAGCCACCAAGAATGATAGTGGGTATTTCAGAGGAGAGAAGGTAAGGTAGCCAAGCAGAGAAGTCATCAAGAAAGCGAGATAGCGGTCCAGGAGGTCGGTATATTACAGCAACCCTCAGAGAAACTGGAGAAAATAGGCGAATACAGTGAGCTTCAAAAGAGGAGAGGGATAGAGAGGGAGGTGAAGGCAGAACTTGAAAAGTGCATTGTGGGGATAGAAGGATTCCCACTCCACCTCCTTTCCATCCATTGGGTCTGGGTGAGTGTGTCCAGTGGAGGCCACCATGGGGGAGGGCAGCAGGGGAGGCAGAGTCGGACTCCTGAAGCCAGGTTTCAGTGACAGCAAGTTAAAAGAATTGGAGATAAGAAGATCCAAAATCATGGACAATGCACTGTAAATCTTCCAGTATTGCAAAGTTCCCATATGTAGCATTTTATTAGAAAGCACTATGATAATTCCTTGTCTGTAACAAGCGGTGTCTCAGAGGCCATCCTTAAAGTCACATAGACCATCCAAGATTGTTATATGAGATATTCCCATGAATGTACATGCTGGGGAATGTATATTTCCCCTTTAGGGTACAATAAGAAACTATGTGACAACAAGTTCACACTCTGCTACCAAAGTCAGTATGCTACCAAATAATAAACTTAATGGTCTCACCCACAGCTCTAACCAGCACACGCATGTAGTCTGGCAACGACTAGTAAGCTGAATACCAGTCCAAGTATCCAAAGAGTAGACATGCAACCCCACAAAAAAATGTGTTTTGTTTCAGATCTATTCGTAATTTTCTTTCTTTCGTTTTTCCGATTTTGGAGGTGCAATCAACCTTCAAATCAGAACCAGACCACCAAAAGAAATGCATCTGTTTCTACAGTCCTAAAGTGCCCAACAAAGGGGTAATGATAAACAACTTGAGTATCTGAAGTTGTAGGTTCTAAGATACAAAGACTTTGTGATGAAATACGAAAAGTCCAGACGTTTCTAGAATTACACCCTGGGGAAGCAAATATTGATGTTTGTTTTGGGACACGTCCATCTGGAGGAGCAAAAAGTCTGCGACGACAAGATGGTGTCAGGCTGGGATGATTCATCCGGGAACATGCAAGACAAGAGTATAGGACTTGCTATCCTGGGAGCTAGGACAAAAGCCAATGTGGAATACAAACCCTGATGAGGTCTTACTCTTTTGGCTGTCCTAAGACATCAAGATTTTTATGGACTGTGAAAATTTAGTGCTGCCAGATTTAATAACTAACAGTCTCCTACATCTTAAATTATTTCTGCTGGATTCAATTTTCTAGAGAAGAGATCCAAACGGTATATCACAAATTGATGGCCCTGTATTTGTGACAATTACCCTACTATATATATCGGCAATGCTTGATCTGGGTGCTGTAAAATTGGTGCTAACCTAAAAAGAAGTTTATGCTTGTCAAACATTGCTTGAGCTTTCAATGATCACTGGAAATGAATAACCTGTGCAAGTTAAGTGATGGGATACATAATGACCGATAAATTTCCTGTGGGAATTGACAAATCCCACATACCTCTGTACTCCTTTTCTGTCACCTGGGATAGCCAGTCTAGCATTGGCTTTTTGATGATCCATGGCAATACCCTCTGTTAAAATAAAAAAAGCCCAGGACGAGATTTCTTGTCCTTCAAACTGACATTTTTCTGCTTTAGCATAAAGTTTATGTTCTCTAAATCTATGAACACCTTCTCAACAAGGACATGATGAAGCTCCCTCAAGGAGAAGATCAGGATAACATGTAAGTAAGCAAGCAAGCATAAAAAGGTCAAGGAAGTCCTACAAAATTTTTATTTAGCAAGTGTTGAAGGTAACTGGTTTATTGCATAACCCGAACGGCTTTCAAAACCGGTTTTGAATGCTGTTTTCTATTTGACACCCTCCCTATTATAGTCCCTTCGCAAATGGAGCTTAGTGTAAACCTTAACAGTTCTGAATCTTTAAAAGTTTGGGGATCAGTGGCAGGGAGTTTTGTTTTTGCTTTTATTATTAAAATGTATCTAAACCCAAAAGTAAAAATGTAATATATTGCAGATTAGCAATCCTTAAAATGACACTAAACTCAGGAGTCAAATTTTTAAAATACACTCAAGTACCTGAGCTATTAACAAAACTGTACCTTATTTGTGCATCACTCAGCTGTAGATCCTCAAAATCATCTCTGAATTTGTGCTGACACTGTACTTCCTCCTGGAGGGTAGCTATGTTTGTTCCCCATGGTTAGATAAAATATTTGATTTATATCCGGGAGTCCATATAATTTCACTTAATTAAATTAGAGTTCGATCAGTGACTAATAATTCTCAACAAACAAAAATTGTGGTCATGTAAGAACCCATGACCACTGAAAGAGTCACTCCAAAAGACCAAAACTCTTTTAAATAAATCTAAAATGATAATTTAATCAACAGGTACAAAATTGTTCGAATAAATAGACCCTTCACCGCATCATAAAAACCTCATTAAAAACGTGACAACGTTGTCTCCATACTGACACACATTCACACAGCACTTCAAAACCCTCCTAATTGGTTCTAAACATTAATGGCTTCTATCTAAACCCAGGGTGTGTTCAAGTTTGAACTATAGGATGTTCCTCCTTACTGATAAGAACTGAAAAAGCAGTCCAAAAGATAAATGATCAGATGTATCTATTAAGGGCTTGTTCACATCATTTTCTGGTCCAGATCTGGAGCAGATCTGCAGACGCAGTGCAATGCGTTTTTACCACGTTCCAGTTAAAACGGAGTGGGGCTCATGCGGAGTGGGGCTTGTGACGCGTTCGTGCGTTTCCGGTCCAGAGAAAATGTGACATGCAGTATTTTTTCTGTCCGGACTGGAACAGACTGCACTGGTGAGAACTGTACACATAGGGAGACATAAAACACATAGGGAGACAACGTAAATATATAAAAGGAATATGGGGTGCAAGAGACTTCAATTTGTAGAGCCACATTTTCTCCTTTTGGAACAGGATTTTGTCAAAATCACCCCTTCATGCTGATAACTTAAGCACATATATACTTTTCACTTGTAAGCTTCTTAGTTCGCTATTCTGGTATTCTTTGAAGTGTTGAGCTATGGGACTATCTTTCTCTTTATTTTTTATGCCTCTCAGATGTTCACCTATCCGTACTCTTAGTTGTCTTTTTGTTTTTCCTAAGAATATATTTTTACAAAGGCACATTAATTACAAGGCATCTTAATGGGGAAGGTGCAGCACAGGGGTGTGGACATTTTTGAAAAAACTACTTGTCCAAGGGCTAAAGCGGGGGTTAAATCTACTTGTCCTTCATGACAATCTACTTGTCCCAATACAAAAAAAAAGTTTTAAAAAGTTTAAAACTAGGGATGCACCAATACCAGTTTTTGGGTATCGAGTACCAATATTTTGCTTTCAGTACTCACTGAGTATCGGTGCTTCCGTTGGCATGGAGCAGGCTTCCTGGGCAATCAGGAAGCTGGGCAGCGGGTAATGAGATGCTACCCGGCTTTCTGACAGCCAGGGAAGCCGACTCCATGTTGTTTGGCCAGCTTGATTGTGAATGGCTGGGAAGCTGGTTTCCCGGCCAATCATCATCGAGCCAGCTTGCTAGCCAATCAGGAAACCTGGCGGAGAGTAATGACCTGATTGGCCGGGAAGATGGCTCGATGCTGATTGGCGGGCAATCAGCAAGGAGCTGGCTTCCCGGCCAATCACCTGACCACGCTGACCAATGAGTGCTTGCAATTTGCGAGCAAAATTCAAAATGCATAGGGCAGGAATGCGCTGGACAGTACGGGGTAAGGACACCTGTACTGGCGGAGGGTAAGGACTGTGTGCAGAAAGTTAAGTATAGCTGGCAGGTGGGGTGGGGGGCGGGGGATTAGAAGAGACCGGGCCAGATTTGATTGGGTAATTCCATTTTCCCGTATTACCTGGGAAAGTGAAATTACCCTTTTATGCACATTGTGTGTGTGTGAGAGAGTTCTGCTGCCCAGCTACCACAATATGGCACACGGTGAAATGGCAGCAGGACTCTAAACCCAGGGGGGGCGGACAGGATCGCCGATTCTCGCTTCATACAAGTGATCTGATTAGATCACTTGTATGAAAACGAGCGGCGGCTCCACAATATACATTTAGCTCTACTTGTCCGGAGCAGGGCTAAATGTATTAAAAAACTACTCGCCCGGCACCCAAAACTGCCTGTCCCGGGCGTCGGGCGATAGGAATTCCACACCCCTGCAGCATTCCTGAGGGGAAAAATGGTAGAAAGACTGGAGGAGCTTTTAAACTAGATAATGGGGGAGGGCATAAAAATAAAAATATAAAATTTAGGTAGTGAAAACCTTAACATGAATACATATAATAAAGAGGGAAGTAATAATGGGGCAATTAGTGGGCTCACTCCAGCCACCAGTGCCAAAGCAGTCAATATAGTAAATCCTATAGCCGAAGATACTATAAGTAAGACTGGCATACCAATATCACTTAAACCTTTGTCCCATAACAAGACAGGAATTAAATGTATGTACACCAACGCTAGAAGTCTGGCAAATAAATTCGAAGAGCTTGAACTTATGATATTTGAGGAGGACTTTGATATAGTGGGAATAGCGGAAACCTGGCTAGACAGCGCACATGATTGGGCCACCAATATAGAGGGGTACAACCTGTTCAGGAGGGACAGAGGTGGGAGAAGGGGGGGTATGCATTTATGTTAAAAATAATCTAAATATGCATATAAGGGACGATATCACACCAAATAGTGGGGAGGACGTGGAATCCTTATGGCTGGAACTGGATATGACGGACGATCGTCGTAAACTAATTGTGGGTATTTGTTGTAAACCTCCAAATATAGGGGAGAAGGGGGAGGCTCATCTACAGTCCGAAATAGAAATAGCTGGGAGGGAGGGCAATGTAGTTGTGATGGGCGACTTCAATTACCCGGACATAAATTGGGCTAATGGAACCTCAAGTTCAACAAAGGCGGGCCACTTTCTGAACATGTTGCGAGACAATTTCATGGACCAGATGGTGGAGATCCCAACTAGGAAAAATGCCATCCTAGATTTAATCATTAATAATAATGCAGAGTTAATTGAGGATATTGTTATTGGGGAGACACTGGGCAATCGTAGAGCTGCAGCTAACGACTATTTTCCAAATCGATTAGTTAGCCGAATATTACGTTCGATTAATCGGTTACAAACAAAACCTTTATGGCTGAATAAAAATGTAAAGCATCACAAAGGAAAAGCGAATGGCATTTATAAAATATAAGATGGATGCGACGGCATTGGCGTTCCATAACTACAAAGAATGTAATAAAAGATGCAAACTAGCAATACGGGCAGCTAAAATAGAGTGCGAAAAGCATATTGCCACAGATAGTATACCAATATCTAAACAGTAAAAAGGGGAGAAAGGAGCAGATAGGCCCAATAAAAGGAAGAAAACGGGAAGTTAGTCACAAATGACAAGGAGAGGGCCGAAGTGCTGAACACTTTTTTCTCCTCAGTATACACTCAGAGTGATCATGTCAGGAGGATTGTAGATTATCACAAAGGATGTCATTGTGCAGCTCAGAATACATTCCCCACATTGCTTTCTCTACTGATCACCGTGACGACTTATCTCAGCCTTTCACAGCTGTTTCGTGTGATGTTTTCTTTTCGCAGGTTATTAAACAGCCGAGAAAAACAAAGAGATCTGCTGAGTAAAGTTAACTCGTGATAAAGCTAGTTTTATCACGGTTTATTAAACGTACACCTTAATGTTAATAGATGCAAAGTTATGCACTTTGGGATTAAAAATAGGCAAATGGGTTATACAATTATGGGTATGCCGCTAGGGAAGTCGGAAATGGAGAAAGATTTGGGGGTCATTGTAGACCATAAACTGAAAAAAAGATTATAGTGCCAGGTTGCTGTAAGCAAAGCTAGTAGAATCCTGTCCTACATCAAGAAATGAATGTTTTGCAGGGACAAGTCTATAATTTTGCCACTTTACACATCAATGGTTCGGCCTCATCTGCAGTATGCTGTGCAGTTTTGGGCACCGGTACACAGAAAGGATGTCCTTGAGCTGGAGAAAGTCCAGCGGAGGGCGACCAAACTCATCAAGAGGATGGAGGACCAGAACTATGAGACAAGGCTACTACATTTAAATATGTTTACTTTGGAAGTAAGGAGATTAAGGGGGACATGATTTTCATGTACAAAATGTTAAATAGTCATAGCAACATTAGCAACAAATTCTAATTGTACTAGGTGATGCATAAGATTCCGAGCCATGCATGCCACCATCTGAGACTAAGGCCCTACTGTATCTGCAAAAATAGGACAAAGTTGGAACGCGTGCCAGTGTTGTTTCGTTATTGTTCTTAAATCTTCCCACATTGAACCAAATTATGTAATAATTCTCACAGGGCCACCTGCCTCTACCAACGTTTTATCTTTTCTGAACAGCATTTCTTCTCTTGACCTGCTCTTAATTTTATGTTGGCTATTTTTAAAAGTATTATGAGAATAGCCTCTCTTCCCAAATCTTTGATAGAGGGATCTCAATTCGTCTTTACAATCATCCGCACAGGTACGTTTGGACGGTTGAAACTGTCCTGCAGGTATGCCTCTTATCAAAGACTTTCGATGGTGGATTGTGGCATAAAGGAGTATTAGCTGCCATCTCTTTTGTATAGGTTTTGGTCACTAAAGAGCTGTTCTTTATCTGTATATCAAGGTCCAAGAAGAATATTCGTAGATCACTTAGTACATATGTGAATTTGATATTCCTATCATTTTGATTCAGTTTGTGTATAAAGTCACAAAATTCATTCCTGGTACACCCCTCCTCCCCCCCAGATAATCCCAGGTGAAGACAAGCATATGCAGGAGCCCATGGTGCACCCAAGTGCCTCTTATCGGTTTGTAAAAAACACCTAAGAATTACAAAAAGTTATTGTTCAGGGCATAGTTTAATAGTACAACAATTAACTCATTCTGTGATGCTGCATGTGGATAATGTTTCTCCAGAAAAATGTTGCCACCTCTAGACCCCATTTATGGGGTATAAAGGTAAAGAGTGATTCAACGTCAACACTTGCCAAAAATATCCCCTTCTTTACTCGTTTGTTGGATAATTTAAATAAAACATTATTTGTGTCCTTAAAAGGACGGACGTTCTGTAACAGCATCTTTTAATAAGAGTGTCAATATATTTTCCTTTTGCGAAACAACTATATATTGTTTAAACTTTGACGTTTATACATCAATATATGTGTTGCAACAAGCTATGACTCAGATAACTTATCAGTAAGGCGGAACGTCCTATAGTTCAAACCTGAACACACCCCGGGTTCAGATAGAAACCATTAATGTTTAGAACCAATTAGTAGGGTTTGGAAGTGCTGTGTGAATGTGTGCCAGTATGGAGACAAGGGTCTATTTATTCGAACAATTTTTGTACCTGTAATAAAATTATATTTTAAAATTTAGAGTTTTGGTCTTTTGGAGTGACTCTTTCGATGGTCATGGGTTCTTACATGGCCACATTTTTTGTTTTGTTGTTCCCCATGGTCCCTGTGTGTGATGTAAAACAGCCCCTGCTCTAAAATCATTCCCATGTTGAACGACAATCTCAATACAATTTCGTAAACTAAACTGGAGATGACAGTAGTCAATCCCTGCTTGGACATATCCTGCTGCAGCACTGCTACTCCAAGAACTTACAAACGGGTATATTTATTACGACTGACAGTACAGTACAATTTTTTTAAAATTGCTTTATAAAAATTGTCTCGTTCTTTTCAAATGCAGCATCTGCTATATTTATGGATGTTGTCTCTAACATAAACCATTAAGTCCCCCCAGATAAAATTGCCTCATCCTCGCACTTTAAATGTGGGCAACTAAAAAGTCTTCCATGAACTGTGTCTGTGCTTTATTTCTGGTTTCATCTCTCACAAAATACGCTGTAAATTTTATTTCACAATAAAACCTGCCTTGTCCCTCCCTACATAGCAGCCTAGTAAAATGGTTTAATGATTTGCAGTGTGGTTTTGAAGTATTTTTGTGTGCTTTGTGTTGACATTTTGTTCAACTTTGTAGGCAATACAGTGTGGTGCTGCACTAAAAGAAGATCCTTTTATTTCAAAGTGTGTTGCAGCATAAAATACATAAAAAGGACTTAAGTTTAAATTCATTCATGAGATGTTGATGCTTTAAGTATGCCACAGACCTTACAAAAATATAACCCATACAAATTATGTGATGCTAGGATCCTGGAAAATTTGACTCCACTTTCCTATTAGCCTTGAAACCTGTCAGAATGCATCTCGTCAAGTTGACCCTTATTGGCGTAATGGAGTTCGCAGTGAAAATTTGCAACTTGTTAATTTAATGGCGCATTCGCCAAACCCACGTGCATGTGTCCAACACTACACAGCAATAACAAGTTCTCCAAAATAACAAACAATAACCCCCGTCCATAGCATATTTTAAGTCAATACACTTCCTGATTAAACGTACAGCACACATACAGAAATTATCCTACAATAAAGGTGTCAGATCATATTCCTGTTCAAACAGTGGGGGGATAGTCTCCAATCTTTAAATCCACACTGCCTTTTTTTTTTTTAAAGTATTTCTTCTGTCAACCCCACATTTTTTAAAATTAAATAAGAGTTTATTAAGCATTTTAATATGATAATAGAAACAGGGAAAAAAAAAGGAAAACAGAAAGAACAAAACAGTATAGGGGCAGGCAAACACGATCCAACATGAGGCACTGGTACAAAAAAAACCCATTATCCATTAGGACTGATCTCATTCAGTATGCAACAGCATAATATAATATCCAAGATACAGAAGAATAATGCCATGTAATTTCAGTAGTGGAGTGTGTCTCAGACAGGAGATGTCTGGGCAAATGAAGACCGTGTTGCGTCCCAGAAATGTAAGCAGCAATCAGAAAAAGAAAAGGGAAGGGAAAGCATACAGAAAATACAAGAACCAGAGAACAAGACGGTAGTGGGAGGAAAACAACAGATACAGAGACAAAAGGGAAAGAGGAGGGGGAGAAAGGGAGGCTCCTCAGGCTCCAGTGCCACAAATAATGCAAATAGTGGACACTGTAACTACACCAGAGACAGTGCAATGGTCGTGGACCCACAGAGGAGCAACCAGATAATTTATAAGGCTAGAAATGCAGCAGTGTTCATATACAAAATCCAAGGGGTCCAGAGGGCTGCGCAATGAGGCTGTCGATCGTGCTCTTAAAGCGCACGATCAGGCAAAGTTCAGCAATCCACTCCTGCACGGGCGGGGGGACCACAGTTACATAGTTAGTCAGGTTGAAAAAAGACAAGTCCATCGAGTTCAACCTATAGAGATATGAAAAAGAAAAAAAAAAAAAGCCTAATAAGAACGCTATGCCCTCTATTACCCACTGTTGATCCAGAGGAAGGCAAAAAACCCCTATAAAGCATGGTTCAATTTGCACCAACAGGAGGAACAAATTCCTTCCTGATCCCATAAGGCAATCGGATATTTCCTGGATCAACAATCTGATGCTTAATATTCCTGTAAGAACTCAATATCCAGTAATATTCTGTGCATTTAGGAATACATAGTGAGACAAGGCTTCTGACCTTAACATGTTTACGCTGGAATTAAGGAGATTAAGGGGGGATATGATTTTCATTTACAAGATGTTCAATGGTGACAGCAACATTGGAAACAAACTGTTTGAGATTAACTCCATTACAAAGACTAGAGGCCACCACCTAAAGTTGGTGGAGAAAAAATTCCAGCACAATGGGCGAAAAGGGTTCTTTACAGTAAGAGCGGTTAAGGTCTGGAACTCACTGCCATCGGCAGTGATTTCAGCCAAGAGTGTGGATTTGTTCAAGAAGCGTTTGGACGATTTCTTGGGGGACCGTAATATGCAGGGATACCAGTGTCCCTGGGAATGAGATGATGCGTGGACCTATATGGGTTGGACTTGATGGACGTATGTCTTTATTCAACCCCAAATACTATGTAACCTCTTTTCCTCCAGATGCAAAGAGTGCCCCCTTGTCCTTTGCAGTGACCTTCAAGTGAATAATTTGGCACCAAGCTCACTATAGTGACCATTTATAATTTATACATGGTGATCATGTCCCCCCTTAATCGCCTCTGCTCCAGAGAGAACAAATTCAGGTCAGCTAATCTTTCCTCATAGCTGATCTCCTCCATGCCTCTTATGAGTTTAGTCACCCTTCGCTGCACTTTCTCCAGTTCCACAACATCCTTTTTGTGAACTGGTGCCCAAAACTGAACTGCATATTTCAGATGAGGTCTTACTAATACTTTGTACAGGGGCAGGATTATGTCTCTGGAGTCTATACCCCTTTTAATGCAAGAAAGTATTTTGCTTGCTTTAAAAACTGCTGCTTGACATTGCCATGCTATTATTCAGTCTATGATCAGCCAGAACACCCAGATCTTTCTCCATCGACCCCCTCAAACATACTCCCCATAGATTGTATGACGCATGCATGTTTTTAGTCCCCAAGTGCATAACTTTACATTTATCAACATTAAACCACATTTGCCAAATAGATTCCCAATCACACAGTGCATTTAGATCTGCTTGTAAATTGGAGACATCTTGTAAGAATTGTATTCCAATACATAACTTCTGCAAACACAGACATAGTACTTTTAAAACCCAATTCTATGTCATTTATAAATAGGTTAAACAGTAAGGGGCCCAACACTGAACCTTGGGGGACACCACTAACAACCTCAGACCATTCGGAGTATGAATCATTGATCACAGTGTTCCAGTGGGAGGGGATAATCGTTGGGGCAGCAGCCTGAAAGAAAAGAAGTAGGTCTTTCTTGACCGAAGCAAGGGAGCCAGGTAGAATAGAGAGAAGAGCAACCTTGATTACAAATGTCAAAGACATGATTCCAAAAGGGTAACAATAACGGGCAGCTCCACCAGTTATGAAGGCGAGTACCCTCCTGTCAGACAGCGCCAATAGTGCAAGGGTCTATCAGGAAAAATCCTGTGCAGAAGGGCAGGGCTACAATACCAGCGGGTCAGGATTTAATAGCCTTTTTCCTGAGCCGAGCAAGCAACGGAAAGCTTATGAGTGAGCATGAATGAGGTACGGATGTCCTCATCAGAAAGGGTAAGGTCCCAACTGGATAGAAAAGGGGAGCGGCCATGGAATCTCACAGTAAGCAACTGTTGGTACAGTAAGGAGATGGTATGAGTGGGTCCCCTGTCAAGGCAACAGAGCAATTCAAACCAAGAAAGAGGGCGGTGTAAAGTGGCCCAGCCACCAAGTTCAGTATCAAACACACAGAGTTGAAGGTAAAATAGCCATTTGCCAGAAGCATGGGGATGGTCTGCGAGCAGAGTAACCAGGGACTTCAGGGCCCTTGCTGCGAGAGCAGCAACCATAGTTGAAGGCTCATTGGTCGACCAGCAAAGAAAATGAGAAGAAATGCAGCCAGGTGGAAACGCTGGATTGCCCATTATAGGGGTCATGGAGCCCACAAGGGAAGACAAGTAAAGGGCTTTGGTGAGAACGCCCCATGCCTTTAGGACGGGTGGGAGACTAAATGGGAGGGATGGGGAGGGGGTGGCGGTGGGCAGGAGTAAGCCATGGAATGGAGAAGAGGAGTACCGGGCAAATGAGCGATTTCAGGGAGAATCAACGTTTATGAGCCCCGTGATATTTCTGGTCAAGGACCTGGGTAAGAAGCGCAGAATAATAGTAAGTTTTTAGATCTGGTAGGACCAGACCCCCAGAGTCCTTAGGGCGAACTAAAACTTTGTAGGCCAGCCCAAATAAAACGGAGCAGTGCAGAACGCAAGTGACGAAAGTAGAGGGTAAGGCGAGAGGTGGGGTTTGAAAAAGGTAGAGAAAGCGGGGGAGAATAGCCATCTTAAAAAGCTGAGGGAGGCCCATTGTTGAAGACGAGAAACAGAAGATTGTAGAAGCGAGACAAAATTCAAACGATAGAGATCAGCCTGTGCCGGAGACAAGAATATGCCAAGACATTTAATGGTGGTAGATTGCTATTTGAAGTGAAAATGGTCCTGAAGGTGGGTAACGTCTGCTGAGAGAAGGGAGATGTTAAATGCCTCAGTCTTGTGTAAATTTGCTTTAAAGTTACTGACAAATCCAAACTTATGTAATTCCTCTAATAAAGAGGTCAACCCGATACGGGATTGGACAGCTAGAGTAGGACATTGTCCGCATACAATCCAAGTTTATAATGATGCAACCCCACATTTTTAAAGGTTGAACCCAATCAGGTACCTGAAAATATAGCAGGGACACCATAAGTATCTTACTGTTTAGCAACCACATGATCAACCAATTCTTTCCTAAGCACTGACATGTGGTTTGTAGATTCTACCTTTTAATATCTGAACTGTTTTCCCCATGTAGAGCAATACACATAGATACTGTATACAGTAAACATCAAATAGAGTGCCATCATGTCAAATTATCTTCTCTTACATGGATGAGATGCAAAAGCTTACCGGACCCAAGGCATCTGATGCTCTGCAGCCTGGAAGGGGAGGTACTATGACAGGTAGATCCGATTTATTGGTCACGTGTAGCCCCCAGTGCATCAGACACCACACAGATACTCTTTTGACTGAACACAGTAAACAACAAGGATCTTGGAAATCCATCCCCTCTTCCATTCAGCTGATCACCTACAGAGCTGAGTCAGATAGCTCCTTCCTCCTTGAATGCTAGGGCCCGGAGAGTTAAATGCATGTTGTCTTTGCTTCCAAGCACCAAGCTGAAACAAGTTGGGATACTGGTTTCACTGAGTGAAGCAGGGATAATCATAACAGTCCTGGAGTTTTCACCTTCAAGGACAAAGTTAGCAATGGCATCTCCTATATTTGTATACTCACAGACTCCCTTTAAGCAGAGCTTGCACATGTTTAGTGTATGGAGCAGGGATCTGTATTGTATTTTAGGTCCATTTTTGTATTATACAGAGAAACATTTTCTAGACATGTTTTAGGATTTTTTTTTTTTTAGACTCAGCATTATTTTGTTTAGTATTTTATTGGAGGTCATACTGCTCAATGTGTGAGTGTAGCACCCAGCTCTGTACACATGATCAAAAAGCCAAGCCCTATTTAGTGGCTATATCCTTACACCTACAAACAACTCAGTAGTGAAAAACAGTAGGATAAAACCCAACATAACATTTTAACAAACTGTGGCAACCAGGCCCGGATTCCACACAAGGCCACCGAAGCCCGGCCTCGGGGCGGCACGTAGCAGAGGGGCGGCAGCGCCGTGTAGTCCCCCGACGCCCGGAACATGTAGTTCCGGGTACCGGGCGGTAAGTGGGGAATCCGGCCGTTCGTTTACAAGTGATTGCGTCAATGTCGCCGCGATCACTTGTAATATGTGTGCAGTCCCCTCGCCCCCGCACCTACCTCTCTCCGCTGGTCTTCGGGACTCCGTCCTCCCCCGGCCGCCGAATCTCTCTCCTGTCCCTGCCGCCGATGCAGTGAGCAGAGCGGCAGGGTTAAAACTAACCCTGCCGCTCCGTGTACACAGTGAGAGGGGAGAGCTGTGCTCTTCCCCTCTCACCTGTCACAGGAGTTCCAGCACAGTACTGTGCTGGAGCTCCTATATTGGAGGTGACAGGATCAATAAAGAGAACCTGTCACCTCCAATTGCTATCACACAGGGGATTGTTTTCTCCTGTGAGGTAGCAATAAAGTTAAGTGGAAAAAAAATTGATACAAAAAATAAAATTAAAAAAATAAGAAAGATTTAAAAAAATTAAAAAAAGTGATTAAAAAGTAAAAAATAAGAATATTAAAAATACTACAAAATTATGAAAAATAAATCAACAATAAGATTGAAAATTACAAAAAAAATAAAACAAGCTAAAAATTTAAAAAATAAAGAAAAATAAAAAAGTGATAAAAAAATAAAGAAAAAATAAAAAAAATTAAAACTAACCCTGCCGCCCTCGCCATCTGGTTGCCATTCTCCATTGGG
>NW_017307366.1:84179-111128 GCF_000935625.1 Nanorana parkeri
GGGGGGGGGGCTGGTTGGCGGAACCTGGCCTTGGGGTAGCAGGGAGAGCAAATCCGGCCCTGGTGGTAACAGACTCACAACATCAAGAGCACCAAGGACAAAGCTGTATCCTAGTATTCATTGGAAGACACAAGATTCTTCTTCAACATGTCAGAAAACAGTCCCCGAAAATGAGAGGTGAACAGGGTCACCAACATAAATGGGGTCAACATGCCTTAGTAACGCTGAAAGGTTGTGTGACTGATCACTCTGTTGCCTTCAGGACCTTTTGCCTGAAACTAGCATCCGAAAATGAAGCCATGTTCACTCTATAGAATTTAGTAAGTGTGGACCGAAGAGTTAAAAGCTTTACAGACCAGGGAAACAGAAGCGAAACCAGATGGCCTGAGAAGCACTGGCTGTACTATGAATGAGTGGTGACAGAATTAAGTCTCCCAGCCCTTGTGGGAATATGCTTGTGAAAAAAAGAAAAAATCAGGCAAATCCATCTCCATACAGTTGCACTGGACCAGCCAGAATAACAGAGAGTCAGACCCTGACTGCCCACACTACATACAGAGGGTGTGAAGCAATCTCTTTAGGATGAATAGGAGTTAAACAGAAGGAAGAAAGCAGAATGTCCTCAATGTAAAAGAAGGATACAGCTACTGGAAAGAGGGAAGCTTTAGGTCTTAAGCCAACCCTATTCCTGAGAAGGATAAGAAAAAGGAAGCCAGTTCTGAGATCCTCTTAGCCAACATAATGGCAGTGAAGAAGGCTATCTTCCTATGGATATAAGGACATACAAGAATATCTGCTTAAAAGGGGGGGAGGGGGTCTGTAAAGCACAGAAAGAACAAGTAAAGATCCTATATAGCAAAAGGGGCAATGTAAGTAATTACCTGAACAAAGATACGAACCAAGAGAAAAGTGGGTAAATAAGACCGCCAAGCCAAAATCAGACCATTAAGGGTGCTTAGCGCTAGATTCTGATCCATACCTAAAACATGCCTACCTAAAGAAAGCTCAGAATTCAGGCAGTTGAATAGGTCACAGGGCCAAAGGGCAGCAACTCACCCTGTCAGAAGTAATTCTTACAATTGTATACCTTCAGAAAAAATGGTTTATGATTTCAAAACATGCCAAAAAACACCACTTTCAAGAGAGCTCTCATTCTCACACCAGAGACAGAAGCAGGATATATAATTGGGCCTGAGACAGCAGGTCTGGTTGTTGTGGAAGTTGCCATGAAGTGTCACGACAAAAATAACCGGGTGAGAGAAAAAGGATCTCCCTTGCCAGTCTAGAGCAATGAGCATTGCTTAAATGCCTTCTAGGTCACCGCAGAAGTTAAAGAGAGTTTTAAGGGA
Source organism: Nanorana parkeri (assembly GCF_000935625.1). Taxonomy (NCBI): domain Eukaryota; kingdom Metazoa; phylum Chordata; class Amphibia; order Anura; family Dicroglossidae; genus Nanorana; species Nanorana parkeri. The sequence continues at coordinate 85,529 of NW_017307366.1, forward strand.
GTAAACACATCCATCCATCAGTATTGCACTCAGTACTCAGAATGGGGCATTTGCTGCTTCTGCCAGCAGAGCTTTTGATCTGGCTATCACCCTGTCCAACTTGTGGTTGTAATGGGACAACAGTAGGTCTGGAGTTACCCTATTTGAAGGATTAAATAAAGCACGTCTTGGTGGAGAGACCATTCTACTAGGTCTAAAATTTAAAGGACCTTGAGAAATTCCACCTGCCTGTTTTCCACATCTGCGATGTGGACCGCTGAGGGGGCCTGAGACTCTTACGCATCCTTACGCACCCAGTTAAAGATGTGTTCCACTTCTTGGGCTTGGTGATTGATGTGTGCCACTGATATGGCATTGCTAGACTGTATTCTCACCAAACGACTCTTTAGATGATGGCACAAATGCAAGAGACAAACTTATGTCTTGTACATCCTGCAGGTTCATCAACCGTTTTCAGGTCTGACAAATTGCCCAAAATGCCTTCCCAGCCAAGGAGGCTCACACGAGGATCATCCAGCAAAGGGGCAGGAAGGACCTATCCACAGTCAACATCAGTGTTTGCAGCCACCCCAACAGGGTCACCTTGGTCTATTTTCTGAGACACATTTCCCTTTCCAGGGGAAGCAGAGACCTGTCCCATCTGGACAAGATCTCGTGTTGAAGTATTCTAGTGTGGAAACGGGCAAAGGGAACCACCTCGACTTTGGACAGTCACATACAGTAAGAATTTCCGTAGCTTTTCAGTAGAATCCAACCGAAATCCTGCTAAATGTGTAAGGTGATTTGCAGGCCTTCAACTTGAGAACCAAAGAAGCCCTGATAATCAAGACAGTCAAGCAATAACAGAAATAACACTGGAGCTTAGCAACGCCAGGATCAGGGCTAAAACCTTGGTAAAAACTTAAAGAACATGGCTAGCTTTAAGGGTAAGGAGAGCCCCTCACTACAAAGCACAGAATGTCACCACCAAATTGATTCCATGCAAAACTTCCTGTTTTGCATGAAGGCAGTTAGAAACCTTGATGTGCAGAATAAGTTAGACAGGGCTGCTGAATTGCAAACTTTATGTTGCTAATGAAGGCAGCTAGATGAATTTAAGAATAGCTAAATGGTTTGAGTAATACCTCTCCAAGCATTCCTGAAAATGACTCCCTGGAACAAGGCCAAACACACACAACAGAGAATGAGGGAGATTTCAAATGAAAACATGCCTTAAGGGGGAAGTGAAATTACATTTTGCATCCCACAGATACCACCGCTTGTGACTTCTGCTGTGTCCTTGATAATTAATTAAAGCCACAGCCATGGTGGTGTACAACTGAAGGGAAAAGCACATCACCTAGAGCAGGGGTCAGCAACCCGCGGCTCTGGAGCCGCATGTGGCTCTTTCATCCCTCTGATGCGGCTCCCTGTCCCTGAAAAAGTGTTTGAATGCTTGACCTTTTGGCGGTCACACATTCCACCGCCAAAAAACTGGGTGGGATTGCATTGAAATGTGTGACGACGTCACCGGTCACACATTTTAATGTAGTCACAAACTTTGATAGAACACCGCCATCAGAGGGGTATGGCCGGTAACCATGTGAGGGGTCTGGGGGCCTCTTAAATGAGTATCAGCTGTACCAGGGGTGGCATGGCAGAGGTGACGGGAGGGGTGGAGGAGGCCAGGCCCCAGCAGCAGCAGGTAAGAGGAGTTGGGAGGAGGTACAGGGAAAGGGACCCCGGCGACTATTCCACCTGAGGCCCTGCAGAGCCCACCATAGAGAGTATCAGGTGTGCTCTGCAGGGTCACTCTCAGGTGTGCTCTGCAGGGTCTCAGGCAAGTCCAGAGTCCAGTGCGTTAATAAGCCCACATATACCTATATACATGCTATACATAGCATGAAGGTAAAAAAAACAATATATGCAGTGTTATCTTCATTTTAGATGTCAAAAGGGTTTTGTGGCTCCCCGAGATTCTGTGGGAAACGGGTCCGAATGGCTCTTTGAGTGTTTAAGGTTGCTGACCCCTGACCTAGAGTGTCAGGATATTGATTGGGAGTAGAGATTCTTTCTACAACCAGGTGCCCTGAGCTGAGAGGTTTTCCCAAGAATTTCCCCTCAGCCTGACAGGTTGGCATCTGCTGTGAGCACCTTCCAGAGCAACAAGAGGAAGGATTTCTCAGATTCCAAGCCAGTTTGAAGATCCACCGCGCCAGAGAAAGCCTGGCCTTGCTGAACAGGGAAATGAGGGAGGTCCAGGAACTGAACCTGTTTGTCTCTCACAGACAGAATGCTGAGGTGTAATAGCCTGGAGTAAAATTGTGCATAGGGAACTGCCTTGAAGGAGGCCACCAAAGGCCAGCACACTCATGCAAAAGGTTGGGTGACTCTTCGACACAAGTTTCGAACAGATCCTTTCCAGGACGTCACCAGCACTCCAACAACGATAATAACAGCAATTAGGTGCTCATTTATTGACAGATGCTGTCTCTCATTGGCAATTGCTTTCAGGGGCCACTTCATCAGGCTCAGAGATGACAGTGCAGAGATAACATATATTCATTTATATAGACATACCAATCAGTGAGTGAAAAACATAACACACCCATAGACGTCATCATGACGTCAGAGCCCCACCCTTTACCAATTAGAAGTGTGTGCTAAACAGTATTGAAAGTGCCCCACATGATCTGTGATCCGCAACATGTGATGTGAACAGCAAAATACAATACATCATGCTATGCTTTACACATCTCAAAACACACTTACAATTAGACGTCAAGAGCTCAGGTGGTTCCAGGTCAAAGCACACTGCATGTGCGAGTAAGGCAAAGAGACATGCTGCCGTGACGGCCATTAACGAAAACCGAGTGTGAGAAGCCGCTGGTTGTTGCAGCAACAGGACGCCATCACACATAGTGGCATCTAGCTTATCAGAATTCGGCTGTTCACCCCGCCCACTAGCGCATGCGCCATGCGGGCACAGCGAGACGACGTCTGTTCGTTTGGCCAGGCATGCCGATAGCTGTGCTATTTACCAATAACACACACGCACCACACATCAATGACCTGGACACCCACACATGCCGAATGGGGACAATAAAGTCGACCTGTCTGGTCGTTAAAAACAAACCAGAAACCAGCAACTGTCATATTGTCCCCATAAAAAAGGCATGGGCTGGAGAGCTAATGCATGGTAAAATATATAATAATGGAGCAACTCCCACGTTATATGCTTGAATGGATTATGGATGGAATAATCCAGGGATCTAATAGGAAATAAGGATGGGATGGAATGAAAGTATGGAACAGTGAAGCCAGCAAAAACCATTAACAAATATGTGTGCAGGTGAAAATAAAATACAGGTCCCAGAGCTGCCGCTGACTTGCTCAGACAGCCCACTGCGGAGCCTAAGGAACTAAAATCAAATTCAATTATTTATTGACCCATGGATTATAGATGGCACTAATTTGCACACTTGTATGTTAGGGTAACCCTACTCATCTTTCATCTAGGAAACAGGCCAATCCCAGATGTTATTATCGTTGTCGGAGTGCTGGTGACTTATTCCTTTTCGTCTACGTGTGGTGGCGCCATCCGCGATCATTTCGAGCACCCGTCTTTTTTTGGGGAATCCTGGTAAGGAGTGCGGCAAGTTTTCTTATCCAAAGCTCAGTATATCGCGAGCTACAATACATTCAGAATGAGATTCGTCTGATTGCCTGCTAATGTTACCTTAAGCAGGGAAGAGAACTGCCATGATCCAGGGTCGTTACAGCAGGCATAGGATCTCGGAACCCGAGGCATAATGAATCCACGCAACCAATATAGAGTAAAATTTTGTATACCTGTCTTGACAGGTGGTTATCCATTCTTCGGAGGCCAGAATGTCCGAGACCACTTTACTCCACTCCTCTACCGTGGGGATGAATGCCATCTTCCAGTATCAAGGGATAAGGCGTTTCACCGCGTTCCGGAGATGAGGAAGAGGAGTAGACTTATAGTTATAATATGGGGTACCGAGTGTAGGAGGAAGGGGGCCGGGAGAAAAGTCATGTCAATGTCTAGGATGGCTTTTATACGGGACCGGATTTCTTGCCAGTATGGTTGGATCTTGGGGCACTCCCACCAAATATGCAAGTGAGTGCCCGCCATACCACAGTCATGCCAGCAAAGGGGCAACACTGAGGGGTAAATACGGTGCAAGCTATGAGGAACGCGGTACCACCAAGTGAGCAGTTTATAGTCAGTCTCTTGTACCTTAGTGTCGATGGAAGTGTGAGTGAATCTAAGAATAATGGTTAACTCTGACTCTGCAAACCTCACCCCCAGCTCCCCCTCCCAGTCATTAAGGAAATAGAGGGATTCAGGAGGATCCACGTGTAAGAGAAATGTATACATCAAGGAGAGGGGTCTGGAGGGCAGTCCAGAGGCAGTACATAGCTTCTCAAATGTGGTGAGTGAGTCAGGTCGTCTCACTTAGGAGCCACATGTCCTAAAGAAATGTGACAGTTGATTGTGCCTCCAAAAATTGAAAGGTAACGAGCTCCAGTTCTGACGCAGTTCTGGTAGGGAAATTAGCGACCGCTCTTTAAGGAATTTAATAAGGCGAACCTCTCCATCACATGCCCAGCGGTTAAAATAGGACATACTTTTACCCGGTGGAAACCACAGATAGCTACCTACTGGAGCTGAGATGTGCACGGAGACAGGTGGCTGTTTCTATTCATAGCATCCCAGAGGCGTAAAACATGTGTGGTTAGTGGGGGGAGCTAAACCCCTGAACTCAGGCTTCAAACAGTGAGCATGAGCCAGGTTCCTCCCGGCCATGCATTTTCCCAGACCAACCCATAACTTATCAACTTGAAAGTGCCAGTCTAAGATCCGTTGTAGGACAACTGCTTTATGGTACAGCTGCAAGTTATGAAGGCCCAGGCCTCCCGACTTCCTCGCCCATCTCAGAATGGCAAATGCAAATTGCCAGGATTTAGCAGAACCCAGTGAAATAGTGTAATAGTCTTGGAAGTAATTTGGGCTGCAACGAACAATTATTTTCATAATTGATTAGTTGGCCGATAATTTTCCTGATTAATCGATCAATTTGATCAAAAAAAATTAAATAATCTTTTATTTAAAAGTGAAATACACAAATGGTGTGTTACAAAGTTTACTTCACAATAAAACTGATTTTTTTGCAATCGCACTGCACTGGAATGCTTGGCATTGCAGTATCGCGTGCTCCAGTGCGGACGATCACACTGCAGGCAGGAGGCGCATTTCTGGTGCCATTGAAATGAATGGTACCTCAACACACATCCCGCAGCAGAATTTGTCAGGCTGAAACCAAAAATGACTTCTGCCACCCTTTTTATATATACAAGTCTCTCCTCCCTGCTGGGCATCGGCTGCAGCTCTCTGTGTTCCCTCTGATTCCTGCTGCCTCTGCGAATACAGGCGGGAAGAGCAGCGGGCATCGAAGGGGACACAGACCGCAGCATGCAGCAGCAAGGAGGAGAATGGAGGAGCAGAGCGGTGGTGGCAATAGGGGAGGATTCAACTGATCGATAATGAGAATTGACGATTCTCATTATCGATCATCAATTAAATTGATTAGTTGTTGCAGCCCTAGAAGTAATGTCAGGAGACAGGTCCTCATTTTGGGCTGATCCATTAAACTGGAAGCAGCCCTGTCTTCCTCCTCAGGATGTGCACTAGCATACAGAGGATGATCAGATGGGGACTCTGAAGGGGAAAGAAAAGGAGCCCATTTGAAACCCGTGGTACGAGGCCTGTAATAGTTCAGACATTTTTCCATAAATTCCACCATTACTGCAGTAAACTCCCCTCTAGATGGCAGGGTAGAGCAGGGTGCCCTGACACTTCACGACTAACACTGTACGTCCGTCGTGAAAGGGTTAAAATTAAACTACTGGGTGGAAGACAAACACTACCGCTACAGAACAAAAGTTCAAACAACACGTCATACGAAAGAAGTGCTTTAATATATTCACTTAACATTTGAAAAAGCCAATCTCCTCAAAAACTACAGGTTTTCATATGTGTATTTTCATACTACACCTTTCAAACTACAGGTTTTCAAGGGCAGATTAAAAAAACAAAAGTAAACAAACTCAGAATGGCAATACCATTTATGCGCCTTTATTAGTCAAGGTTAAATTAGATCTGTAAAATCTTTAAGTGGACCTTTCAGTTAATTAATAGTCTACATAAATCAATTCCAGACCAAGTATACAGCAACATTTATTTAAAAAAAAAAAAAAAAGCTGTACTTGAACTCCAGTCAAATCATTTTGTCTAGGCCGAGTTTACAGCATCTATTCTACATGCTGCTGACAGGAGGAAGTATTTTCTTAGTATCCATTTCCCCAGTGATCACTTATAAGACCTTATTCACACCTGCACGTTCCGTGCATTGACTGAAATGCAAAATGCGGTCGTGTTGCCATTAATTTCTAATCAGAAAAAAATGCACACAAAAGCGGAATGCAGGTTGCAAAATTTGCTACACAAGCTTTTTATTTTGCTGCATTTGTCTTGCGCTGAGGCCCCATTGAACTCAATGGGGACATGCAGCAAACGCAGCTCATGAACACGCACAAACAAGGCGTGTTCCTCGAACATGCAGGTGTGAATGTGGGCTCTTAACCGCAACACCATAGCAGTACAGCAAGCTACAAGCTGAGAGGCTGCAGGGACTTGATCTGGTCATGCATCTGTGAAAACAACTGAAAACAGCACAGGCATCAGGATTTACATGACTTAACTCTGAACCAGCATCTCAGTATGGGCAGCAATGTTTTAGGGGAATACTGTGATCTCCATCTCTACAAAAGGCACAAAAATACCTATAAATTGCTTGGCATGCAACATGCAAAAAACTGGTTGACTGATGAAAACAACAAAATGTCTGCCTCTGGTACTGGCTGTTTGGCTCCTGAATTATCCAATTTCTATAGAACCACGCAAGAAGTTATACTTCCCTCCTCAAAGTGAATTATTCACCAAACTATTCAGAAGATAGAGATTAAAGCTATAAACTATGCTCAATATTTTGCCCTTCACATTTATCATAGGAAATGTGGCTTGCAGCAATTCTTTATAATACAGATAGAAACAAAGCACCTAAATAAGCACAGACCGCCCTAACCCATCATGGTTTTATTTGCTGTCAAGCCAAGTGTGGGTTAGAATTGTCATAAAGCTGTAGCAACTGTGAGTGCAAAACTGTAGTGCCGTTCCAGTCTATGTCCTGTCAGACAACAAAATATCTCAAAAGCAAAATCTTTTTTGTGTTCTATTTTAATTGTACGTTTTGGCTACAGTGGGGGTGTTTAAACCCATCAGGTAGATTTTTGCATTTTTGACAAGTAGCAGAGATTTGCCTTCTGTTCTGTAGACAAAAAGGTGTTTGTCTTTTGTTCCTGGTGAAAATGATCACTGGACACATCGGGTGAATCTTTTCAGTGGGAACCACACAGCATTAAAAGACCTGATATGATTCCCACAGACCTGAAATGTTAATTGCCAGAATGTCTGGTTTCTCTGCTGCATTTGCAAACACTACCTGGTCAACCTAACTCAGAGGAAGAATTAAGTCTTCATAAATTAATTCTTCAAATGTCAACGCATAAGGCAACAGTATAAAATGTACCGCTTTTTAAAAAAAATTATTACTTAAAGCAGTCATTGAGCTCCAGTCAAGTGAATTTGACTAGGCTGAGTTTACAGTATTTCTTATAGATGCTGCACACAAGAAAAAAGATTTCCTTAGTATCCTTGCACACATTGATCACTCTAACAGGAACACTGTAATGCTATAGCAAGCCACAAGGTGACAGGCTGTATCAAGGGGCTAACCTTGTCAGGTAACAGTGAATACAGCTAACAACTGCATGAGAATCAGGATTTTGATGATTTTGTTATCTTTAAGCCAGCATCTCAGCACAGGTAGTAATGCCTGAACAAAGATGGCTTCAACTGCCTGATGAGAAAAAAGAAAAGTGGACGAAGGCATTGTCGGGGGGTTGGGTGGTAGTACTGTGGTCCGGTAGAGGCAATAAATATACATAAATTACGTGGCATGCATGTAGATAACGTGAAAAAATACATTGTCTAATTTAAAAGATCTGCTAGCTTCCAGTATTAACAGATTGGCTTTTAAATTATAAAGTTTGTCTAACCATGCTATAAAGTACCCTTTCCTCCACAAAGTTCATCATTCTTCAGACTATTTGGGAGATGAACTACTAAAAATTCAGAATATTTTGTCCTTCAAATTTATTGCAGAAAATGTGGCTTTCAACAATTCTTTACAATACAGACTGAAAAAAAACTTATATGAGCACAGATAGTTCTAAAAAACATATCTTTATTTGATGTCATGACAAGTGTGGGTTAGAATTGTTAGAAACCTGTAGCAACTGGCCACTAGAACACAAAGAAAAGAGTTTGAGATAACAGACAGTGTAGAACAAAGTCTAGGTATAAATAAAAATATTCTCTGCAAGGGTATAATACATTTTTATACAAATATTTTAATCCTAGTTTCCTAGGTAATGATCACTGAGTAGAACTATGCAATAAAAAAAAAAAAAAATCTACAACAGTGATAAAGCATGAAAAGTCACAAAACTGGAGACTGTGGGATGAGTAACATTCCACTATACCAGGTAAAAACCAGTATTTCACATCAATCTTCTGCTTCTCTTTAGGGAGAAAGGCTCTTCAAAAAAAAAACAAAAACAAAACAATGTACACTGCAAAAGACGAGACTTCAAGAGCCTCATCTGACATCACCTCAGAAAGAAATAGGACAATGTGGTCCTTCCACTAGCTATGCCACATATGTTTTTACCACCATCTGTATGGGTTTTTTGCACACCGGACATCCCATACGAGTCTTCTGCAAACTACGTGCACAGTGAAAGCATGTCACCAGGTGAGCTGTACGACCATGTACCACATTTCCATTCCGTGGACGTTGCTGGCAGAGCGTGCAAGGCTCCAAAAGAGGTTGGGTAGACTCCAGTGAAGTTTCCTCAGACTGACAGCTGAAAAGTGTGTCAGTACTTTCCGAAAGGCTTCTAATGTTAGATGTCAGGTCTAATGGCTCCAAAAACTGTGACACACTTTCAGGTCCTTTACCTCTAACCATTGGGGCAGACATTGTTCTACGGCAATCAGGAATGTCAACAGCATTGTTGGTTTCTTGGGAACTAGCCTTAGCTGGAAGTGCCGGTGTCGAGAGGGCATGTACGAGACGGGGGCAATCTGCAAACCAGTCCTTGCGTAAAGCCCAGCAGCGGAAGCAGTAGCGTTTTCCCGGAGAGTTACATTTATGGCAGTTTGTGCACTGCCAGCAGTCCTGAAAAGAGTCAGACAAAATAAAACCATTTAAACCATTAAAATGTGTTGTGAAATGCAAATGTACAGATATGTCCCCTGCAATCCTTACAGCATTCACAACCTCATATTAACAGGTGGTGCTCGCAGTGATGATCACCGATGGCGTGTGCACATAAATTTATGTAGGAGGATGATCTCCAGCACTATGAAACAGCGTCACATATAGCCATCGTTTCGGGGCCATGCAGGGTCCCTACAGTGTACGTCCCGTCACGAAGTGCCTACGACTAGCCACGAACACTGTACGTGACGAGTTATATCAGGCTTTGTAATGCTGGTAACAGCTGATTCTCAGCAGTTACCAGTCATTAATGAATGCCTCAGTATTGAGGCATTCATTAATGAATTAAGCTTATTGTAAAAGCTTCTTCCTTTCATTAATGAAAGAATGAAGCTGTTACATGCAAATACAGGACCGCAATTTGCGATCCTGTATTTGACAGCTGAAAATAGCAGAGAGGTAGCAGTGACTCATCTCTCTGCTATTTGTTTTGACAGCTCGAAAGCCCGATGTTTAGATACATTTCACTCAAAAGATACAATGTATATCTTTTGAGTGAAATGTATCAGTTCTGATCGTCTCGATCAAAGAGCTTTTAGTGAGATCTGAATCTGACTAAAGTCAGGATCAGTCTCTAAGGTTATTATTAGCCGTTCCTAAGTTTGGAACAGCCTAATAGCCAAAACATTTAAAAAAAGTTAATTTATCAAGCAGTCATAGTGACTGCTTGATATAAACTGACAAGAAAAAAAATTTAATTTTTTTTTTTACCAGTCAGGAGTGACTGGTGAGGAAGCCTGTCATCATCCAATCGGCCAATCAGCGGGAGAAGAGGTCAGAATGGAGCAGATGGCTGGCGTGTGAGTTATGTCTGACTGGGAGGAGGAAGATAATGGACCCCCCCTGCAAGCCAGTCATGGGCGCCCCCATCACAGCAGCGCTATGACAGCCGGGAGTCTTTTCGGTTTGGAGAAAGGGCGTCGGAGTCTCTGAGCTATTGGAGGGATGAGGGCAGTGGCGTAACTACCGCCATAGCAACCCACGCGGTCGCTATGGGGCCCGGATCAGAGGTGGGCCCGGTCCAGGGCCAGATTAACAGGGTCGCGTGGAGTTCTGCTCCGGGTCTGCCCCTGCAGATAGGCTCGGCCGGGAGTCGGAGGAGAGACCGGGGACACAGGCACTGCCGTTTATCATGAGGATGGGGGGGAAGGGGGGCGGGGGATGTCTTGCAGTTGGTGCGCTGCGAATGGCACATGGTGGAGACCCCGTACCTTGTGGCAGTGTGGATTCTGGTGGCATCCTGGCAAGATCGGTGAGTGACAGTGTGTGTCTGTGTGTAGGAGAGACGGCTGTGTGTGCGCACAGCGATCCCATCTGCTTGTGACAGTCACATCTTCACTGCCTTTTTGCCATCTACTCTCATCACACCCTCTATTGACTGTAAAAGATTAATTCCCGTACTCTACCTGTACCCAATTCTATTACACCCCTCACTCTACCCTCCGACTATACCCAGCACTCTACCCTCCGACTATACCCAGCACTCTACCCTCCGACTATACCCAGCACTCTACCCTCCGACTATACCCAGCACTGTGCCCTCTGACCAGTGGCGTAAGTACAAAGACGGCGCAGGCACGGGAACATGATCTGGGGGTAGGTTGCGGAGGAGGGTGTTGGGGCGGTTTGGGGGGCCCCATATAAAATTTGGCTATGGGGCTCTGTGAGTTCTAGTTACGCCCCTGGATGAGGGTGAAGGTGGAGGTAAACTGTCTGAACAGGAACCTGGCAGGTACAGCCTGTGGTATAACTAATTCGATCAATCAGCCTTGCACTCCTCTAATTTGGTGCTTGCACAGACTGAGCAGGAATGTGTATAATGAGGCAACAGGCTCAGCAGCAGGTAGTGCAGTAACCTGACAAAATTAATAAAAATGTTAACAAGATTCTGTCATTTAAAGATAATAACTCATCAACCACTAGTATAGATGTACAAAATAACCACGCTCTGGAGTCTGGCTATCGCTAGAACTATTCCTGTGGGCTGACCGAGGCCACAGTCTGCAGAAAAGGGGACATTACACCTAATTGTATTTGCTACAAGGAGTGCTTGGAGGGTATTGTAATTGGTATTCCAGTACTGACCTTCTTAGCGTTATGCACCAGAGCTCTGCTGACATTCTGTGACAGGCTCTGACCAGTGGCAGACAATATAGGCAGTTTAACTGTTCAGCAGTATCAGTGGTATCCATTATGTTGGAATAAGGTTTAAAGTAACAGTATTCCCATTTGAAATGCACAATATACTGGTGTAGAGTCAGAACTGGTATGATCAACTGCTCAAAACTTGGCACCTGTGAGGGCTTGGTGTGAACCAAGTTCACCCCAGTTGCAAAGCTGTCAGTGACATCTACTACACCTGGACAATCAAATGCAGTAGGGGCATTCCACGTCCGGCAGCTACACATCACAAAGGGGTGTGCGTCAGTGACAGTGACAGATTATTGTATAGTGTGGCACAGCTATATACAATTCTGCATACCTGGCTTTATATTATAAAGTTCTTATAATATAAAGCCAGGTATGCAGAATTGGATATAGCTGTGCCACACTATACAATGTTCTGGTCTGGACATGTGCTCATCTATTTTCCCCTTTTCCCCTTCATAATATTAAGAATCGGACCTAAAATTATGATTTTGTATTGCTTTAGAAAAAATTTGACATGTCCCTTTAAGAAAAAGTATCGGTAATTGGTATCGGCGAGTACTTGGAAAAAAAGTATCGGTACTCGCCCTTAAAAAAGTGGTATCGGTGCATCCCTAGTAAAAAGCAAAGCAAACACTGGCATCGGCTACTTAAATGGGAGGCTTGTATCACATTTTCACACAGTGAGGTAATTTCTCCACTTCACTCATATTTAGTACCACTGTTCATCTTACAAAGAAGTAAAACACATGAAGTTGTATAATTTAAAGTAGCATGCACTTCAGGAAAAAAGCAATGAGGCAAAGAAAGTGGAAACTAAATTAGTCATGGCCAACTTGGCTTTTCTCTCAGGTTCATGACTTCAGAACAAAATTAACCACCCATGATAATTAGCCTTCCACAGTAGAAACTTGAGTTTTCTTAAAAAAAAAAAAAGGACGAAGCAGTTCTTACTTTATGTTAGAAACAAAATGTAATAACAGGACTACAACATACCTCAGATCCAATATCTGTATCTGTGTCATCACTCAGGCTCTGTGTGTCCTCTAAATCGTCTTCGTAAATTGTAAGCTCAAATACCTAAATAACCAGAAAGACAACAATTTTAACCAGTATCTAAACCCCAAAACAAGAAATTTCATATACTGCAGTTTACCAGTACATAGATGCAGTGCATAAATTTGTTTTCTGATTTTGGGCTTTTTGTTCCTTTATTTTCACCTAGCAATAAACCTTCCTGCCCGAGAGACAATGCTCATTCACCATATTGTATCTATGAATAAGCAGCATTGTGGCGCCTGAACAGGAAGTGTTTGACAACTGAAAACCCCTACCTCTCTTGACCTGTGTTCTGTAGGTCATAGAGGAAGCTGGGAACAATGGTAACCAATAAGTGTACAGCACACGGAATCATCAGCTCACAAGATTTCTGGCATCAGCAGGTATTATTTTGTACTTAATAGATATGAAAACATTTTCAATGGTATATTTAGTAGTCCAAAAGGCAGAAAATAAGAGAAGCTCATTGTTGGGGTTTACATATACTTTTTTTTAACTATTTGACATCTGCGGTGTTAAACCCCCTTCCCATCCAGGCCATTTTTCAGTATTCAGCGCTGCAGTACTTACTGACATTTATTCCGTCATGCAGCGCTGTACTGAAATTAATTTTATACCATTTTTTGGGGGCAGATAGAGCTTTCTTTTGGTGGTATTTATTCACCACTGGGGTTTTTATTTTTTACTATAATAAGGAAAAATTACAGAAAGGTCAGGGGAGGGCGACAAAGCGAAAGCAAGCGAAAAAGCGGCGGCAGCAGACGGGGACCGAAAAAACGAGCACATAGACGATCGGCAGGCTAAAGAGCCGCCGATCGTCTATATGTGAAACACCCGGTAATGGGTGTTTGCATTGCACGGGTCTACTCTGCCCGTGCGCGCCCACAGAAAAAAAAATGCCGTCTGAATTCACCCAGACACTATCCTTCCTTCTGGAGGGTGTCTACTTTTGTTCCCCATGGTCACAGTATGTGTTGTAAAGTAGCCACCACTATAAGCGCACTCCCGTGATGAACTATAGTCTCACGTTAAGTTTACTAATTTGTATTGAGATTATAGTCCCATTATGGGAATGATCTCCTTCAGGTCCTCCTCTGCTGATTTACAGCAGGCAGTGGACTGGTGCAATAGCCAGCCTGCTATTGGCTATTAAAATTTAAAATAGCCAGTCAGGCAGCATGTTTCTTATGCTAAGTTTACCTTTTAGACTGTTTAACCCAGGGGTCAGCAACCTTAAACAAGAGCCATTTGGACACGTTTCCCACAGAAAAGAAAACAGCCGAAAAATCTTTTTGACATCTAAAATGAAGATAACACGGCATAGATCGTTTTTGACCTTTATGCTATGTATATAGGTATATGTGGGCTTAGTAACGCACTGGACCTGGGATTCAGTAACGGAATGGATTTAGGGCTAAGTAACGCACTGGACTCTGGACTTACCTGAGACCCAGTAGAGCCCACCTGAGAGTGACCCTGCAGAGCATACCATAGATCCTGCACAGCCCATCTGAGACTCTATATGGTGGGCTCTGCAGGGTCTTAGGTGGGCTGGTCGCCGGTGTCCCTTTCCCTGCACCTCCTCCAAACTCCTCTTACCTGGTGCTGCTGCAGGGGCCTGGCCTCCTCCACCCCCTCCTGTCACCTCTGCCATGCCACCCAATTCCTCACATGGGTACCGGCCGTATCCCCCTGATGGCGGTGTTCTATCAAAGTTTGTGACTTCGTTACAATGTGTGACCGGTGACGTGGTCACACATTTCAATGTAATCCCGCCCAGTTTTTTGGTGGTGGAATGTGTGACCGCTAATAGGTGAAGCAATACGTGAACGCTTTCCCAGCTGTTCCAGGGCAGATCGGCTTCGCAAACCGTATGTGCAGGATAACTGATCTGCCCTGGAACAGCTGGTCGGTCCTGAAATGTCACTTCTATCCGACTCTGAGTGCGATCTCACAGTCCACCCCACTCACAAAGTCGGATAGAAGTGACATTTCAGGACCGGACCTCACTGAACCCCCCACGGCCTCAGGCCCCGAGGCTCTGGCGGTAGTTTTGCCCCCTGCACGGGGAGCCGCAGCAGAGGGAGGAAAGAACCACATGCGGCTCCAGAGCCGCGGGTTGCTGACCCCTGGTTTAACCCCTTCATGACTCATGACAGGATAATCCCGGGAGTCTGTTCAGTTTTGTAGAGCCGACGACCGGCTTTACAGTAGAAGCGATTCTGGTGGCTCAGCTGCCGCCGGATCACTTCTACAATCCGGTAAACGGGCCGCCACCCCGACCACCACCTTGTTTCCTTGGCTTTGCTGCCCCTCCTACCGGCCGAGGACTGGCTTGCCGGGTAGCTAGGGAGGGGAATGCTGAACATGGGATGTGGAACGAATCATCTGAATTTCCATTATTTCCTATGGGGAAACTCGCTTTGATATACAAGCGCTTTGGACTACAAGCATGCTTCCGGAACGAATTATGCTCGTAAACCAAGGTATTACTGTACTTACCTTGTGTCTCTCCTCGTCTCCCGGCCAAACATCTGAAGTGCGCATGCGCCCTTCCCAAGATCCTTTGCGGCTGCCCAAGAAATTTTCAGATCGTTCGGACGGGAGCACGCGGCAGAGACACAGGTAAGAATTAACCCTTTCAAAAAGTTGTTTTAAAAAATAGTTTTGCATATATCTGCTCTCTAGCAGTAGATATATGCAAAAACAAATGAGGGTTTAATAACCCTTTAATGTTTAGAATTACGAAATATGACATATATGAATGCCTTTTTTTCCTTTATCTCTCTCTCTTCCCCTGACTTGTATGTTCTTCTTTTCCTCTTTAAAAAAAAAAAAAAGAATGGTTGCTTTGATATACCTAATATGATAGTGGAATGACTAAAGGTCTATGTATGGGAATGAGAGCTAAAGCAATTCAGGTGTGGCACATGTGGAGTGCTTGCGACAGTTCCAGTGATTTTATTTTGAGATAGGACTACCTTAACCACCTCCCAACCATGGCCGTTCGGGAACGGCCGGACGGGAGCCTTACAGGAGCGGGAGAGTGTCTTAAGATGTCCTGCCCCTCCCCCCCGCTGTCAGCCATGTAAACAGCCAGCGTTGGGGGTCCTTAGGATAACATTAGGGGTCTTGGAGACCGCTCATGTCTCCATAAAGGAGGACCTGTTATGAGAATTGGCTACTTTCACATAGGGGATTGCTTAGTCCCCTATGTGACAGCAATAAAGCGAAGTGTCAAAAAAAAAAAATTAAAGCATAAATTTTATTTTTTCCAAAAAGTCCCCCGTCCCCCCTCCCCCACATACACACGCAAAAGACGATTATGATCCATTGTGCCGCACGTTACATATCGCCGCGAATGTCGGAAATATGAGCAATAATTTTAGGGCCATTAATTACTGATAACACTATGTTAACTGATTAACTGATGAGCGGTAAAAGCTTTTAAAGCGTCGCCTATGGCCAATTCTGGGTGTGGTCGTTTTGTGATTTTGCGGACACGCGCAATTTTAAAGCTTGACATGTTTGGTGTCTATTTACCTGATGTGACCCCGTCTTTTATGTTTTATCAAAAAAATGAGGTAATAAATGTTTCATAACATTTCATAGGGAAAATAGGATTTTTGTACACAACGTAAAATCCTTTTCTCTCCGTTCATTGAAGGACACAGGGCAACAGATCGTAGATCCTGAATGGTAGGGTATATCGCCACCTGCAGCAGTAGGACGCTAGGCACATAACAAAAAGAAAAGACAGCCTAGGGGCGGCCCCTGCTGGTGGCCCAACCCCTCACTTGCTGACAAGTCTCCAGTAAGTAACAAGCAGTTAGGAGTACACACCCAATATAGAGGGCGGGACCTGTGTCCTTCAATGAACGGAGAGAAAAGGATTTTACGGTGAGTACAAAAATCCTATTTTCTCGCCCGTTCATTGAAGGACACAGGGCAACAGATCGTAGATCCTGAATGGTAGGGACGTCACCAAGCAGTACACACTGAGGGATGGGCAACAACAACCAAACACCCAAAGGACCCCTCAAAGAGCCGCCTGCAACACTTTTTGCCCCAAACCAGCATCCGCCAATGCCAATTTATTCACCTTGTGAAACTTAACAAAAGGTGTGAACAGAAGACCACAAAGCGGTCCCACAAACCTGAGAAACAGAGGCCCCATGACGGAAGGCCCAGGAAGCCCCAATAGAATGGGCACTGACAGGGAAAGGAGGCTCACACCCCTTAACGGCGTACGCCTGAATAACAATACGAATCCACCGAGAAACGGTAGCCACCGACGCGGCCCTTACGAGGGCCCTCCGTGAGCACGAACAAGGAATCTGACTCACGGAAAGAAGCCGTAGCTTCCAAAGAAAACCGAAGAGCGCGAACCACATCCAAACAGTGCAGTGCTTTTTCCTTCCCATGAACCGGTTTCTGGCACGGAGAAGGCAAGACAATGCCCTCATTCAGATGGAACGCCGACACAACCTAAGGCAGGAACCCGGCTTAGGACAGAGAACCGCCTTGTCCCTATGAAGAACCAGCAACGGCGACTTGCAGGACAAGGCAGCCAACTCAGACACCTGGCGAACGGAAGTGATGGCAACCAATAGGCTCAATAGGAGATTCCTGCAACACCGAAAGCACCAGCTTCAGATCCCACGGCGCCAAAGGCGAGCGGACAGGGGGAACAATACGCGTAACCCCCTGAACAAAAGCGCAAACTAAGGCAGTAGACGCCAAGGGCCGTTGGAAAAGCACAGTTAATGCAGAAATTTGGCCCTGCACCGTGCTCAAGGCCAACCCTTGAGCCACGCTGCAAAAAAGCAAGAACTATGCTGATCGAGAACAAATGCAGAGACAGAGCCCCCAGCCTCACACCAGGCAAAATAGGCCCTCCACGTGCGACGGTAAATCTTCCTAGAACCGCATTGCGTGCCCTGAGCATCGTGGAAAATACCGCATCGGGCAACCCCCAGTCCTTCAGGACCTGGCTCTCAACAGCCACGCCGTCAAAGCCAGCGACTGAAAAGAAGGATGGCACACAGATCCCTGGGACAGAAGATCCGGACGCAGAGGCAGCCGCCACGGGGCGTCCACCACCAGCTGAACCACGTCCGCGCACCACGCTCTCCGAGGCCAAACCAGGGCCACGAGGATGACGGTGACGTGTTCAGCCGCGATCCGTCGCAGAAGCCGAGTCAACAGGTACAGTGGAGGAAAGGCATAAATCAGACCGTAAGGCTTCCAGGGAGCCACTAGGGCATCCAGAGCCCGGGCTATGATCTACCTTCCAGTTGCGTCGAGGCGTCAGAAGGTCCACATCCGGCGACCCCCCAGTGAAGACAAAGCTGATGAAAAATGTCTGGGTGTAGGGACCATACTCCCGGGTCCACCGACAGGCGACTGAGGCAGCCGACCTGCCAATTGTCCACCCCCGGAATGTAAACCGCCGAGAGGGCCAGAACCTGACTCTCTGCCCAGGAGAGGATCCTGGACACCCCTCGACCTGCGGCTACGCTTTTGGAGCCGCCCTGCCAGTTGATGTATGCCACTGCGGTGGCGTAGTCCGACTGGACCCGAACCGACAGACCCCGAAGGCGGGTTCGCCCAATGAAGGAGAGATAGGCGATCGCCCGAAAGTCCAATACCTTCATTGATTTCCGTGTTCAGGGACAAGGGGGACACGTCCCACTGCAACAGCACATCCCTCCGAAGAGTCCTGGCATGGTGCGGTGCAAGGGGCCCCGCCTCGAAGGAGGCCACTAGGAGGCCCAGGACCTGCATGCAAAAGCGAAAGGACGACCACAAGCGAGTCTGCAACAGACGCACGCTGGAACGGAGTTTCAGGAGCTAGTCCTGGGGAAGAAAAACTCGGGCCACAATGGAGTCCAGAACCAGGCCCAGGTACTCGTCGCAGGGGAAGGCACCAGACAAGACTGCTGGAAGTTCAGGATCCATCCGGACTCCAAGGACCGCACAGTGACCCCCAGAGAAGAGTGTGACACTGCCCGCAGAAGATCGTCCAGATACCCCACGATCGAGATGCCCCGGTAACGCAACAGCGCCAGAATCAGGGCTAACGCCTTGTAGAACACCCGCGGGGCCGACGCCAGGCCGAAAAGGCAGCGCCACACACTAGAAGTGCCCTTCCCTCACCTCGAGACGAAGATATCGCTGGTGAGAGACACAAATGGACACCTGAAGGTAGGCATCTTTGACGACAATGGAGGCCAGCAGATCCCCTTGACGGGGGCACGACCCTACGGACCTGATCGACTCCATCCGAAACAGACGGACCCGCACAAAAGTGTTCAAACGTTTGAGGTCCAGGATGGACCGAACCCCCTCTTTCTTGGGCACGGTAAACAGGTTCGGATTAACACCCCTTGAACCTTACCAAGGCCGGAACCGGGAACGAGCACCCCCTGGGACAAGAGGTCCGCCACAGTGTGGTGGAGATCCGCAAAGCGTGGAGAGGAAGTCGTGTGTTGGACGGGAAAAACCTGTTCCCTGGACGGGACAGAAATCCGATCCTCGAGCCCAAAGAACCCAGCTCCCGGACCCAAGTGTCGGAGACACGAGCCAACCAAAAATCCACAAAGAGACGAAGACACCCCCCCACCCTGGAGTCCAGTGGTGGGGCCAGGCCCACATGCACATGGTGGCTTGGCAGGCCTAAGCTGCCAGGAACATTCGGCAGTCCGGGAAGGAGGAGGGTTGGAGAGCCTACCGCCCTTCTGAGGGCAGGGGGGCTGACAAGCCATTAGTGAGCGGAGAAGGTGGGACCAGGCTGCCGACGAAGTTCCTCCTTCTGCGGCCGAGGTAAAAGAGGGTACACATACCCCCAGCCAAATTCGTAAATGAGCTCTAAGATGGTGCCAAACGATCCCCGGGAAGGGAAATCCCCGACAGAGCACGCCAACCAAGTAACCAGTGAAGCGGAACCGCCGACAGTGTCGACCCCACCGCGACTAGGGCAGAGGTGCAGACACACCAAGGGTCCTGCACCCACTGTTCCTACAACCCTACATAAGCGGGAAAACATCTGTCACCGCTAATCCCTGATGCAACACCTGCGCCTGCCCCGTCAAGTCCAAGAGGCCAAGGCAGAAGCCAGGCCCGGATGCATAGAGGCACCCGAAACGGAGTACATGGTCCGCAAAACCGCCTCCGATCGGCGGGGTCCTAAGGGGAAGGGAAGACCGCCCTGGTAGAACGGAAGCCACGGAGACCAAAGGACAACGGGTCAAGCAGGGAGTGTACGGGAAGACCTGACATCCCTCAGCATACGCCCCAAACTGAACCGGAGGAAGCACAGAAGACTCTGGGCCTCCACAGTGGTAGGCATCACCCTGACGGAACGAATCAGAGCAGAGACCGAGGCACGCTCCCGATGAAAAGGGAGGCGCCCGACCCACCCTCACCACCAGGATCTAGAGGGGAAGCAACCCCCTGGGCAGGATGGGCTGAAGTCGCAGGGATGGAACCCTCCACCCCCGACTCCATGGAAGGAACGGGAAGGAGACAGCAGAGCGTGCGCAGCTGGGAGCCCTACGTCAACAAGCGCCCAAAGGCGAAACAAAAAATTCAGCCCCAGCAGATGATAAAGGACCCTGCAAGGGTACCGCAGCACCCACAGGGCAGACCAGCCACCCAAGATCCCGAAGGGAGCAAAGGCGACCAGTAAGTGGTGCACGCACAGGCAGCACCGAGGGAACAGGAAGTATCCACTGGCGGAAGCCCGTAGCCCCAAAAATAGCCAGCCCGCAGTCGGCTGGCACCAGGAACCGAACTTACACCCCGGAAAAACCACGGAAGGTCGTGGTGCAGCCAAGACACCGGACGTGTCGCGCCACCAGCGGAACCGAGTAAGGGACCGCAGAGGGATTGTCCCCGCGTCCATGGACACCGCCCACAGACAATTAATGCCCCAACACACTGACAGCACAGTAGGGAGGAAGGGACCCCAGTACTTACGATCCCCGGCCCCGGTGGCTCACTGTCCCAACAAAGGGAGATGTATTGTCCCCCAGCATGAGCTCTGCAGCAGTCAGATCTGCATCCAGCTCATCCACCCGTGGACCGGAAGTGACGTCACGCGGGAAGGGCAAACCGCCCTCAACCAAGATGGCGGCCGCGGCATCCGGACTAGGCCGGAGTAAAAGCCGGGGCCTCGATTTTTGCGGCCGCCCCGAACGGGCACCGAAAACGGAACGACATGCGGCCTCAGCAGCCAGCTAGGCCGCAATAATAGAAGCCGAGGCCTCGATTTTTTGCCCCCCATCCCGAAAAACGGAACGTACATGCGTCCGCGGCAGCCAGCTAGGCCGCAATAGAAACCGGGGCCTCGATTTTCAACCGCCCTGAACGGGCGACAGCAACCCCAGCAGCAGCTACTCCCAGGCACACCTCCAGGACCATCCGTGTCCCCAGGCCAGGTCTGCCAATACTGCAAGACCAGGTACACCAGCCTTGACAGGCTGCTCAGCATAGAGGAAAAAGGGAGGGGGGCCGAGGCACGCGAGGGAACCTTGGTCCCCAGCAGAACACCTCGCCAGAGCCCACAGCTACCTACATCCAGGCAGCCCGACAGAGCGTACTTACGACCTCCAGATAGGTAGCTTCCAGGAGACCCTCCGCACAGCCGCAGACAGACCCCCCACATACATACCGCATCCAGGGGGGAAACCGCCGGACCACCGCCATCCAGAGGGGCGACGACTCCTGGGAACACACATGGCAGCCAGGCGTGCGGGGATGGCGGAAAAACGCCCCTGACCGTAGTCACGGCGTCGCCAGCCTGCGTGGGGTACTGTGACTGGCAGGTCGAGATCCCCAGTCATGTGCACCCCACCGGGCCAAGAGACCCACAGGTGTTGAAAAGAACCATCGTCGCAGCCGACCCACCGTGGCGGGACTGCATGCGCTAGTCGGTCGCACAGGGGAGACTCCAAGGATCTACATTCATCCAGCATGTCGCCCTGGCGACACTTGCTTGAAGAAAACAGCAAACAAAAGGAAGAAAACGAGAAAAAGTTTTAGCTCCTTACTCCTGACGCTAGGCAAAAAACTGGAGACTTGTCAGCAAGTGGGGGGTTTGGCCACCAGCAGGGGCCGCCCCTAGGCTGTCTTTGTCTTTTATGTGCCTAGCGTCCTTCTCCTGCAGTTGGCGATATACCCTACCATTCATGATCTACGATCTGTTGCCCTGTGTCCTTCAATGAACAGGAGAGAAACAGGTTTTTTCCCCAAAAAATTTAGGGTTCTTTTTTTGTTATACAGACTCATTACATGCAAAGCAAGTTAGTTCAGGCTGTGATTTGTCATAATTGTGATGATTATGGCTTACAGCTCATGAAAACCCCAAATCCACAATCTCAGAAGATTAGAATATTGTGAAAAGGTGCAATATTCTAGGCTCAAAGTGTCCCACTCTAATCAGCTAATTAAGCCATAACACCTGCAAAGGGTTCCTGAGCCTTTAAATGGTCTCTCAGTCTGGTTCAGTAGGAATCACAATCATGGGAAAGACTGCTGCCCTGACAGTTGTGCAGAAAACCATCATTGACACCCTCCATAAGGAGGGAAAGCCTCAAAAGGTAATTGCAAAAGAAGTTGGATGTTCCCAAAGTGCTGTATCAAAGCACATTAATAGAAAGTTATGTGGAAGGGAAAAGTGTGGAAGAAAAAGGTGCACAAGCAGCAGGGATGACCGCAGCCTGGAGAGGATTGTCAGGAAAAGGGTATTCAAAAGTGTTGGGGACTTTCACAAGGAGTGGACTGAGGCTGGAGTCAGTGCATCAAGAGCCACCACACACAGACGGATCCTGGACATGGGCTTCAAATGTCGTATTCCTCTTGTCAAGCCACTCCTGAACAACAAACAACGTCAGAAGCGTCTTACCTGGGCTAAAGAAAAACAGACCTGGTCTGTTGCTCAGTGGTCCAAAGTCCTCTTTTCTGATGAGAGCAAATTTTGCATCTCATTTGGAAACCAAGGACCCAGAGTATGGAGGAAGAATGGAGAGGCACACACTGCAAGATGCTTGAAGTTCACAGTCTGTGTTGATTTCGGAGCCATGTCATCTGCTGGTGTTGGTAAACTGTGCTTCATTAAGTCCAGGGTCAACGCAGCTGTCTACCAGGAGATTTTGGAGCACTTCATGCTTCCTTCCGCATACGAGCTCTATGGGGATGCTGACTTCATTTTCCAGCAGGACTTGGCACCTGCCCACACTGCCAAAAGCACCAAAACCTGGTTCAATGACCGTGGGATTACTGTGCTTGATTGGCCAGCAAACTCGCCTGACCTGAACCCCATAGAGAATCTATGGGGCATTGCCAAGAGAAAGATGAGAGACATGAGACCGAACAATGCAGAAGAGCTGAAGGCCGCTATTGAAGCATCCTGGTCTTCCATAACACCTCAGCAGTGCCACAGGCTGATAGCTTCCATGCCACGCCGCATTGAGGCAGTAATTGCTGCAAAAGGGGCCCAAACCAAGTACTGAGTACATATGCATGCTTATACTTTTCAGAGGTCCGATATTGTTCTATGTACAATCCTTGTTCTATTGATTGCATGTCATATTCTAATTTTCTGAGATTGTGGACTTGGGGTTTTCATGAGCTGTAAGCCTTAATCATCACAATTATGACAAATCATGGCTTGAACTATCTTGCTTTGCATGTAATGAGTCTATCTCATATATTAGTTTCACCTTTTAAGTTGCATTAGTGAAATAAAGGAACTTTTGCACGATATTCTAATTATTCGAGTTTCACCTGTATAATAAAAAATAAAAACCCCAGTGGTGATTAAGTACCACTAAAAGAAAGCTCTATCTGTCCCCAAAAAAATGGTATAAAATTAATTTCAGTACCGCGTTGCATGACGGAATAAAGGTCAGTCAAAGTACCGCAGTGCTGAATACTGAAAAATGGCCTGGCCTGGAAGGGGGTGTAAACACCTGGTCTTCAAGTGGTTAAACTGGCAGAACAAATGGGAAACGAAATACAAGTGCGAGTAAGACTGTTAAATGTCAAATGCAGACACTAACCCAAATTTGATGGAGATGTGCTCCGTGTTCCTTCCCCATGAGATGTCATTTTACTTGCACTCACTAATGTTGATACATTGTACATTGATAGTTATCTGACACTGATCGATACACACTTAGGGTATGTTCACACCATATGCAGGGCGTTCCGGCCCGATTCCGGCCGGAACGCATTGCATCACATTGCAGCCGGCTCACTATTTTGTGGGGCGTGGCAGGCCATTGAAGTGAATGGCACCATAGCCACGCCCTCCGGCCGCAATGCGGTCGCCCGCACGGGATCGCAAAGCACATTGTGCCTGCGGTCTGGTGCAATCAAAATAGTGCTTGCAACATTTTGATTGCACCGGACCGCAGGCACAATGTGCCTTGCGATCCCGTGCGGGCGATCACATTGCGGCCGGAAGGTGTGGCTACAGTGCCATTCACTTCAATGGCCCACCACGCCACCTCCAGCCCCACGAAATAGGGAGCCAGCCGCAATGCGATGCAGTGCTTCCGGCCAGAATGCATATGGTGTGAATGTACCCCAAGCGGTAACCAAACACCGGCTCATATGCGTTTGATTTAACCAGTTACTTTAAGATGAGGACTACACAAATAACTCACATTGCTGGCTAATCAACAATTGGCTTGTATAGCCAAATGGCAACAATTCTTCATTTAAAGAGGAGTTTCTTCATATGGAACATCGATTGGTAACATGTAATAGAAGCAATTACATCTCAGAGAACTTGATGCTTATTTCATCTTGATGTTTCTTTCAAGCTTCGGCAATTCCTTCAACACACCCATATTATTTTCTATCCAATTACAGTTACAACTACTTCAATTAATGTGTAGGGTTCATCCGGATGAGTATGTGTGTAAATGAAGTTTGCGGACAACGTTGTCAAAATTTTTAATGATTCAATGGCAAGGTGCATAATGATGTTATTTTGTATTTATATTGTTTGAATAATCTTTTTCTACTTTTATTTGCTTGTCTCGGTCTTTCATGTAACCTCTTTGGTCGGCTACTCCTAATGTTGCCGACAATATTGTTTAGTCATTTGGACCCCCAGCATCACCTTAAAGAGTACCCTTCACTGCTAATATGCCATCACATGGGGGGCATGTAATCCTCCCATGTGATGGCAATTAAATAAATAAAAAAGTTTTGAAAATATTAACGTAAATGTAAAAATAAAATTTATAACAATCTATTAAAGTCTCTAAACTGATGACCTGTAGGGGCTTTTAAAGCGTCTATGGCCTTTTTGGAGTACTGAATTCTGTCAGTTTCACAGTCGCACACAATTTTTTACCTGGACATGTTGGGTATTCACTTGGTCCAGGTTAAATGGTTTTATATAGTGTTTTGGGGCACTAACTTTAACTTAAGTGCATTTTTTACTAACTTTTTGGGTGTGATAAGTTGCGCTAATGTCACACAACATAAGAATTTGCAATTGCCACCATTTTATTCTATAGAGTCTAGGCCACGCGTGTCAAACTCAAGGCCCAGGGGCCGAATCCAGCCCACCAGGCCATTTCCTAGACTTCTACTTTCAGATCTAGGTATTAAGTTATTACTAAAACCAGTGATAATCGAATGCAGAGGCAATTATGATAAAGATTAGATACATTTACATAGTCTTACAGGCCCTTTGAGGGCAAACCATAATGTTAATGCGGCCCACGATTAAATTGAGTTTATCACCCCTGGTCTAGCCTTTCAGAAAATATATAATGTTTAGGGGTTTTAAGTAATTTTCAGGCCTAAAATGTGGATTATAACATGGGTGCAAAAAATGAAAAATAGGCCTTTGACCTTAAGTGGTTAATCCTACACCCAGAATGTAACTTGAAACATGGTCC